>NC_073745.1:72671166-72866166 GCF_029784135.1 Toxorhynchites rutilus septentrionalis
AAGGGAGAAAGAGAGAATGAGAATGAGGAAAAAGAGAGAAAGAGATAGAAAGATAGAGAGGAAGAGTGATAGTGAGAACGAAAAGAAAACGGCTGGTCAATCTATCCAAAAAGCGGTTACTGTAAAATTTAATATGATAAATCCAGCCGAAAATTATTTACATTCTAAATAACGATTAATTAACACTATCTGTTAAAACTCAGATAATTTGAGAATAATACTGCTGTGTCGATTGTTCTCACCGAGCAGAAGGAGTATTCTGTGAAATGAAATATTCTTTAGTTATCCCCCTATCAACTAAGCAAACATTAAATCGTATAAAATGTCAAAATTGGAGGCGATATACATACATCCAAGACAAGACAGGTAGGCTGACCTTATCAGCGTCAAATCGTCAAACTCAAACTCAATAAAATTCTTAAAAAATGGGGTTTTGTTTTTTGCTTACGTGTCCCGTTTTTAGTCCGGAACTATTTGGTCAACCTACATTTAGGCAGTCTTCCGAAAAACACTTACACATGTCCACGTGATGTGAAATTTCTATGTTTTTGTTTGAATTCGAACATGATTTTCACTAGTGTTAAATGTCTATCCCAAACACGAACAATGATACACAAACATAAACATGTGAAAATAAACACGATGTTTATAATTCAAGAACATCATGTACAAACATATCACCCGCAGTATTCATTGCTTTCGTTTCGTTTCTTTTCATACACGGAAAGAAATTATTCATCCCAAAACATTTATTCGTATAATACTTGTTCACAGAAACGAACTTGAAATTTAGTTCGCATTACAAAAGTTGCACGAACTAAGAGGCTATGAGTTCATGCACATTTTGCAAGTCTGATTAAATAATCCTTGGTTTCGTGCAAAGAAAACATTCTCTAAATAGAAAGAAGCTTTCTATGAGATTTTTTTTGCGTGCATGTTCGCAATTAAAGTCTGGTGAACCGACTGCACAGCGGGCAACGTCGTACAAATGCTGGCCAAATAAATAAATACCCAAAAATTAGTTTTAGATGCAACCTTCGGCGGCACACAGCAGAACCAGCAGAGAAATTTCAGCGGCTAAAACACAACATTAATTTCTCGATGTTCTCACAAACTGAATGAAGGAAAAAACTAAAAGCTACACTTACACTGCACTACATATGCTATGCTATGTGTGCATGCGATTGCATCATCCTTTCTTCTTCTCTTCTTCACTCGTTTTATAGCTCGGATCGCGTTCGTCGCGAACAAGCAGTATTGGCCATTTGTATTCAAAGATCCAGCCAAAATTGTTGCTCCCGTGGTCGAGTGGTTAGCGTCACGCCTAACATGTCACTGCTGAATAATTCTGGTACTTTATATTCAATTAAAATTATAGAAATATTGTAATCAAAATTTGTTGCGGGTATCTAAACATCTCCGCCACGCTCTATTCAATTTTAGTACTTGTTCAAATAGCTAATAATAGCGAATGTTCCATGAATTCAATATATAAATTGATGCGTGCACAAAATAATGATATCAATTGCGAAAAACTCTGATATCAATCGACGTTTATTTTGTTCAGAACAGATAAAGAAGTTTATTTGCCCAATATTTTAGACGAAGCACCCATTGTCATGATAGGAAAGCATTTCAACATTCCAACACACCACGCGTTGAGTGGTGGTGGTGTGGTATCCGATTCGCTTCTTCTACTGTACGCACTGCCTGTGCTTGGGGTGAAAATGCAAGAGAAATTGTACACCATGTTCGAACATCATGTGAAATTGGGATTAAACATCGTATGTCCACACATACTACGAATACAAACATGTTACATTTTCAAACATAGGTATGAAAAAATCATGTTTGTGTTCAAACACAAAACTGCGAACAGCAGCGTGGACATGTTTATCCCGGACGCAGTGTTTTTGTGAAACATGGAAGACTGCATTTAGGCTATATATGTGGCGTACAACTGACATATATATGCAAATGTGGAGACGATATACATACAGTCAACTCTCTCTAACTCAATATACAAGGGACTGTCGAGTTGAGGAGGTATCGAATTTTGAAGAGAAGAATGCTTTTAAGAGCAATCAAAGGTGCCATGAAATCCATCGAGTTACAGAACATCGAGTTAGGGAGAGTTGACTGTATATGCCATAATTTATACGCATATAAAGCCGTATATAAACATATTACAATACTTGTGAAACCGATATGCGATTTGACCAGACATTGTTATATCAAATGAATAGAATGTACGTTAGAGTGTCAATGAGCATATGGGAAAAAGTGACCTTCGAATTTTTGAACGGGACTTCTTGCAGAATGTTGATTTCCGCGAAAAAATACTCTATGGAAAATTTTAACTAAATCGAACTTTATTTACCAGTGTCGAAGACGTCATATCTTGAGTTTTTTTGAAAACAGTAAAATCACACAAAGGAAGTTTCACGAAATCGGGTTTTTCAAAGTGCAGTAGAGTCGATTTTTGATAAATAAAAAGCTGGCAGTCTTGAAAAGGAGTTTCATTGTTTTGAAACCATAGCATTGACTCTTCCGTGTCATGACAGGACAATATATATCCGAATTTCGCATTTTCTTAACACATCGGTCCGTGAGAATAACACATTTTCCGCCTTCTTCGCACCGGTCTCATCGGACCGACAGGGGACTTTTCGTTTGTAGTGTCGACACCTGGAAAAACAGCAATTGGCGATCTAACGCAAAACGTAAACGATCGGTGAGACATCTGGATTTAGTTTTTGAGCTAAGAAAATGATGATAATGTAACCTAAAACTCAAAAACAAATCACGTATATTTTACTTCTGGTTTTTCCAATGTAGTTCTCACATACAGGGACCATGCATTTTTCTACTTGTTTTTGATTGGCTCTCGAAATTGGTTTTTTGGATTCAACAATTGTCAACATTTATGCAGTATGTATTTCTTTCTTTCTTTGTTTTTAAGAGGCTTCAAACTTTGCAGTTCATTCGCCTCTATATGTATTTTTTGTTTTTTGAAAATAAAAGAGGAATCTGATTTTTGATTCATCCCCTTAAAGTCAGAAAACGACTTTCTCACGTGAAAAAAAAATTATCCATATTATCTCAGCAGGTGATAGACGATCATATTGGAAAAAAAAATCTTCCTGCGCATATATTCGAATTTCAACAATGATAGAGTTATAGAACTTTATTTTTGTTTCGGACTCTGTTGCCTCAAACTGGCTCTACATTAAAAAGTACGCTACGGAAGATGATTCTGATGCTTTAATTTGAAAGATGAGAAAATTTAGTACAGGATATAGCAGTTGAGCAACTAAATTAGTGAATTTTAACAACATTTTGGAAGTGAAAAACTTTTTATCTCATTTATTTATTTATTAGGCTCATCAGCATTTTAGCTGTAACAGAGCCGGGTTTTAATCGTGTACATGTACATATGTTTATGTTTCTATAAATTGTAAATTACACGGTAGTTAGTAGTAGCCATTTAGGCGTTAAGTTTTCTGTTCCATTACTTTATGGTAAATTACACAGTAGTAGCCATTTAGGCGTAAGGGTATTCTTTCTGTTCATCCATTGTTCAGCAAACCGGACAGCGGAGACAGTTGATATTGATCATTGTTGAGTTGTTTATAGAACAGCAGCCCGATGTGTCTTGCAGAGCAGAGCAGTTGTATGGATGAATCGATCTTATTTCGACCGTGGATCGATTTCCATCGCTGATGATGGTTGCGTGGACGTTATTATTCTATAACAACACAAAGATGGTCAATTGAGGGCCCTGAGTTTGAACTCACGATCGATCGCTTGGTAAGCGAACGCGTAACCAAGTGGCTACGAAGACCCCCAAGTGAAAAACTTAAAAGTTAATAATTTTTAATGTGTTATTGGTTTTATCCAATACCACTCTACAATTTGTGTTTTGACGCCCAACTTTTATCTTTCTTAATTTGGCTGCAATATCGATATAAACAATTCCTGGTGACAATTCAAGCAAAATCTTCAAAAAATTTCACCCACTGTACATGTAATAGCCACTCAAACTTCACCTTAACGTTGAAAGGTTACATTTCTTCTTGAAATATGCCATATTTGAAATAAAAAAAAATGTTCCAAACTGTATATGATCGAGTCCAAAATTGTATATAATCGAATCACATATAATCGAGTCCGACCTGTATAACATTGTAATTTATGGAAAGAACTGCAAACCTTCCAGAAACTCACATTGTAAATTTTAAAACCATCATCACTCTCACCGCAGCGTCGCCTAGGTGTAGATTTGTACATTAGATCGCCAATAAAGTTAGAAAAAAATTCTAGAAAATCTAGTCTCGATCCGCAGGAATCGGCGTGGGCCAGTTGAAAAGCTCATTGTCGGTTACCTAGCTTGATGAATTTAGAAACAAGTGAATAGTTTGTTTGATTTGATTAAAATTGTTTCAAATTCTTCAGATAAGAATTGTGTGTAAAAAAAAATCCCGCCTTTGCAATATAATCTTATAAGAATTGAGTGTAATTTTCCTGGCACCACTGTCCGTAACCGTCGCCGCCGCCGAACAGACTTGCTTATGTCACGCTACAGCAACACATTACCAACACAATCATCCCCACTACCAAAGTGTATCAATTCCACACTTTGGATCAAAGCAAGCGACACGGAGCAGGAGAGGGGAAAGAAAATAAAAACACGCTTACCTCTGTTGCACGCCTGCTGCTGGTGCTGTTGATGTTGTTGTTGCTCCTGCCAGGTTTTTCGCCGTTTGCAGTTGCTTCCCGCCATCATTGCCAACGCTTCCTCACCGCGCTCTTTTCGTTTTCGCAGAATCTGCTGTTGCTGCGGTTGGTGGTGGTAATTTTCCATTTCACTAACTCCGCAATCCATCATCGAGCAGTCATCGACAATTGCTGCTGCTGGCTGTGGATGGCAATCCAATAAGACACCAATACCAACAGCGCTACCACCACGGCTGTCGTTACTTGCGGAAGCGTGCCTTACTCCGTTGACAGTTTTTGTTTCTGTTGACATCATTTTCGGCATCGAGCTTGCCGGTATGTAACCGTAGTAACCATTGGAACTCAGATAGGTCACGGGTTGGAAGTCACGGACCACATCGTTGCCACTTCCAGGATGTGGCAGCTGTTGTTGGTCACCGAAGCTGGCGTTATTTCCGGTTGTTGTTTGCGCTGTAACAGTTGCCGAAGCTGGTGGCGTAGGAAAGAGCAGATTTTCGTTCTTGTAGAACGTGACACTTTGGACGCCATCGAGCGGCAGAAACGAGTTGTTGTAATTGGAGTATACCATTCTTCCGCACTTGTGTAACAATCCAAAGTCTCGAGAAGTCGGTCACACGATACGCGGAACGCTTGAGCACTATTTGGTGTGGGTAAATATCGGTCGTCCCGCCGAAAGTAGTCCACCCAGCTGGGGTGTCAGGGGTGGTGAAAATAGCACGACACAACGAAGCGCGTTAGTAATACTATTAAAAATAGATCGATTGAATGTCAGGTAATTATGTACGCGTTTGCATTCGATTGAGTCCAATACACGAGCGTGAGGCGCGCGCCTCCGACAGCTTACTGCGAAACACTGAGCGTCGAGCAAGTCCTGCAAGGGTGTTTAGTAATGGAAATGTTTACGGTGTAGTTGTTACAACTTTACGCGATATGTGCTAAAGCAGCTGCGCTGAAGCGCGAAGGCAAATATGATACTAGCGCGGTAACAGTTAGAAGCGAATAAACTCTGCTCACACCACAAGCAACTAACCGGCTGGCTAACCGACAAAGCGAATAGCTCCCCGCCTGAACGTGAGTTCCCGTTGCTGAGTGGTGTGAGTGGCGAATGAGAAACATCATGCACCGAGCAAGACGGGTCTATGGTACTAGGTGAGGCCGTTTCGCCACTAAGTTGGTTAGGGGAGCGGTATATGAAAACAGCACGGAAGAAAGTAGAAGGGGAATTATTTGCTTGTAGCGTGAAAGAGACAGACTGATCACGAGCGAGCTTCGGCAATAGCGTATTGTGTTTCGTTTACAAACAAAACACAGTAGACTTTCAAGATGGCTGAAGAGTGGTTATAGCAAGTTAGCCCACCTTAGTATATACTTCTAGGCGCCTTGGCACCGAGAACTTGTAACAAAGGTGGAATAGTGCTTCATATGATTAAGGGCTGCGAAGAATGTTATTTTATCCCCAACGATGTTTTGATTTCTGTAAGCATTTGTGATCAAATAAAAAAAATCAATCCCATTTAATTCTGGTTGATATAGTCCACCGCTTTTGTACCGCGTTGATTGTTTATAATTTTTGAGCGTCGTTTGAGTGGCTTTAATGAATCGAGGGGTATGTATGAGAGGTATAACATTATAAACATGGCTGCGTTCATTAAAAACAGTGATTCGGCTCTATTTAGACATACTGAGGTACCATTCAGTGTCGCATTAGAGGCGGTTGTGACCTGTAATTGGGCATTCGTGATGACAGTGGTCGTGTCGTCGTCTGGTGGCGACTATGAATTTTGGGCCATAATTTGGGCCTTAAACTCGATAGAGTAATCACTATCAGATTAGAATGCACGAACCTAAATTGAAAGTCGGCACCAGACGTCGACACTGTGCCACTATTGTACATATAGCATATAGCTATCTATATAACTATATAGCGCTGGCAGCTATATGGATAGCGTGGTCGTGTGAAATAGCTTTGCATTCCAGCCGGCCTTGGTTTCGATCCCTATTGACGTAGTATGGGCTTTTTTTGCACAATCCCAAGTGAAATGAGATAAGAAAACAGAAAGAGATGTCTGCTCGCATACATACAAACCATTTTTAAGCTTTTAAAACAGCTCATTTGCGCATTTGACTCTCCAGCACACGAAATAGCATCATTTCTGCCAAAGATGAAATGTTTTCTGTCAACGCTAGTTTGGGTGTACTTAATAAATTTGACCATACCTCAGAATGTTCTAAATTAAACCTCAATTGTAGCTACAGCGAATATTTAGATTTCCTTAAGTGCACCATAACCTTTAAAATAATTAAAAGAACCTAAATTACTAAATACACTTTTTTTTGCATCATCACTACCACGAACCCATAATTTGATACATTCAAGATGTGAAACGAACGTTTTGAGGGGTTTCCTTCGAACATCGAGCATTAAGGCTATGAAACAGCCTGTCACGAATGATTAAATCCACATCTTCGTTCCCTTAGTTCATATAGATTCATTGTGGATAGCGGCGGTAATACATACTTTGAGAATCATTAGTAGGTTATTTGTGTTATGAATTTTATAGACGACACAAAACACAACATTCATGAAAACATATTTTCGTAGTTTTCTTTAATAAGAAAGAAAAAAATACAAGAAAAATTAATCTACTTTTCTGATGAATTTCTACTTTTCTGATAAATTTCACTACTTGCGAAAGGTCTTGGGATGTCCTTACATGACGAGCAAACCACTCGGCTTAATGTCCTACTAATTCCGCTTCATCGATTTGGGAATTTGCGGACTCAATATATTCTGCTTTGACGGGATATCCCTCGATCGCTAGGTTATTCCACTAATCAGCTAACTATTTCCCTGCATACTCTAAATGTTATGTTTCCAGTTCCGGGTCCTTTGTTTTCAGTTTTTCATCCAAGTGAGACCCCTCATGACCATGAGGAAGTATTAAATCTGCTAACTCCCGGGAAAGAGTGGCAATCCGACGTTCAGCTCAGTTGAAAGCAGGGCCCGAAATCTTCGACGGGGAAAAATGAAGACCGACTCTACTCACAGTAGCTCCGCTTCGACTAGAGCTGCTTCGGCAGTCACCGCCAACAAAAAATGACTTGACTAGAAAATGATATGACTAGCGTTGACTAGCGAGGATGACTGGTGAACTAGACCATTCAGCGGTTTTTTTAACTGACTCGACTAATGAATACAAATCTGCCTCTTCATTCAACTGACTTCAATCCACATTTCCATTTCCCCTTGACACTAATTTTGTACCCCCGTATGCAATCTTATTGTACGTCCATATAAAGAGGAACGAAAACATGACTCCTGATGCAAAAAAGTAGTTACCCCATCAATGGGCGGTTTATTTTCTACCCATCGTGAACTCAAACCAACGAACTTAGCCATTTATCAAGTATGCTATAAAGTGTAGGAAAGAGATATGGTACAAATAAAAATAAATAAACATTCACCGGATTGTGTACTTAATTCATAAGCATAAAGAAAAAGAGGAAAAATATACCCCTAATATCTCCCCTTGTATTTCGATGGGCGGGTGAAACGAAAGAGTATCGTCGGGAGGGAAACATAATGAACATAATTTAAGACATTTGGCATCAACAATTTTTTTTCGAAAACCCCGATTTCCTTTACTCCCCCCTTGGATGATTTTTCGATTTTCAAAAAATTCAAACTTTGACCGCTTTGCGCCACATTTCCTTAAGTCCGATTGAGCTGATATTTGGCATAGAGTGTTTTTTCGAGGTGGGGAACATTTTGTATAGGGTAACTTTTTGAAATTTTAGGGTCGATTTTTTTTCCATACATTCATTGGCACCCTAATGCATAAAGGGTGTGTCACATCAAATTGCATCACGGAAAAAACGCTGTAGAAATTCGCCCAGTAGACCGATCCTTTTGAAAATTTTAGACAGTAAAATAAAAACTATTAAACAACTTTTGGCATTTTCTTTTTATTCATACTTCGAGCCCAAGCCCGTATGCCCGCACCTTCCTCTTTACCCCGTCCATAAGGTTCTGTACAACGTCAGGTTGTAGTTTTTTTTTGAACAGAAATCCATTTTCTCTTGAAGTCCGCCTCCGATTTGACAACTTTTGGGTTCTTCCGGATGTCCTGCTTCATAATCGCCCAATATTTCTCTATTGGGCGAAGCTCCGGCGCGTTAGGCGGGTTCATTTCCTTTGGCACGAAGGTGACCCCGTTGGCTTCGTACCACTCCAACACGTCCTTTGAATAGTGGCACGAAGCGAGATCCGGCCAGAAGATGGTCGGGCCCTCGTGCTGCTTCAGTAGTGGTAGTAAGCGCTTCTGTAGGCACTCCTTAAGGTAAACCTGCCCGTTTACCGTGCCGGTCATCACGAAGGGGGCGCTTCGCTTTCCGCAAGAGCAGATCGCTTGCTACACCATGTACTTTTTGGCAAACTTGGATAGTTTCTGCTTGCGAATCTCCTCCGGAACGCTGAATTTGTCCTCTGCGGAGAAGAACAACAGTCCCGGCAGCTGACGAAAGTCCGCTTTGTCGTAGGTTTCGTCGTTCATTACCAGGCAATGCGGCTTCGTCAGCATTTCGGTGTACAGCTTCCGGGCTCGCATCTTCCCCACCATGTTTTGCATTTCGTCGCGGTTAGGAGCCTTCTGAACCTTGTATGTACGCAGGCCCTCCCGCTGCTTGGTCCGCTGGACGAATGAACTTGACAAATTCAGCTTATTGGCGACATCCCGGACCGAACTTCTCGGATCACGTCTAAACTGCTTAACTACGCGCTTGTGATCTTTTTCACTGACGGAGCATCCATTTTTGCCGTTCTTCACCTTCCGGTCGATGGTTAGGTTCTCGAAGTATCGTTTTAGTACTCTGCTGACCGTGGATTGGACGATTCCCAGCATCTTACCGATGTCCCGATGTGACAACTCCGGATTCTCGAAATGAGTGCGCAGGATTAATTCACGACGCTCTTTTTCGTTCGACGACATTTTTCCAAATTTACGAAAAATTGACAGTGAAGCATGGCCAACGTGATCTATACACTCTTATCTGATTATAAGCGAAAGCTGAAGATATAATTCCTAAAAATTAAATTTCTACAGCGTTTTTTCCGTGATGCAATTTGATGTGACACACCCTTTATATGCATAGGTATCGTACGACCGAAATCCTTATTGCATACAGATTCGCCGAACTGTACTGTGCGCCGCAGTGAATTTTTTCACCACATCACGTCTGAAAATCCCAGGTTTAGTTCGGACTGCCCTGATGATCTTCGCTCGTAGTTTCCGGTCATATGTTTCACATCTACGTTTGGTTTGCTTTGCGTGATCCGACGTAAATGTTTTTCAGTAACATGTGAGTACAGTATTTATAGTTCATTTTGGAAATTTGAGAGCCTTGCCGACCATCCCCCTTGACCAACGTGGTTTGACATATACTACAGGTGTGCCAGATTTATTGTATCGTACACGAAAATTACTCACACAGATAATATAGTGTACAGGATCACGGCATTTTGTTCATAAAATCTAACAAATTTTTTAATTTTGTTGATTCAGACCCGTTTTCTTCTCTCACAGAATTAAACCCGAGGAAAAAACTAACTATGAAATCATAACTTTTACCGTGTTTTAATTCAGAAAGTGTGTGAATTTTGCTTATCAAAAATGTCGAACAAATAAATACTGCTCCTTGAAATTGATTAACATAAAGTTACATGATAGATTCAAGTTCATTAATCGCTGCTGATGATTTCTAGTATTTCGAGAAGTGCGAATTGAGGATACAGATG
The DNA here is from genome assembly GCF_029784135.1 of Toxorhynchites rutilus septentrionalis. NCBI lineage: Eukaryota > Metazoa > Arthropoda > Insecta > Diptera > Culicidae > Toxorhynchites > Toxorhynchites rutilus. Next base: position 72,681,698 of record NC_073745.1, read on the forward strand.
AATATGTACGGAACATCAACATTTTATTGATATAACTTGCGAAAAGTTTTCATCGATTTCAAACAAAAACATGTCGGGTTGCATGCTGTAAGGTATTGATACGAGAGTAAGAGAGTAAGTTGGAACACTAAGGAGTTGTGAAGTGTAAAATATGATCGAAAGCTCAATGATGCATTGAGTCCTCATGGTAACGTTCAGGTAATTAATTATTTTTTGTTAAAATTTGTCTGTGTTGTACTTTAAAGAATGTTGATACTTTTTGTTTTTCCAGCTCTGGATATCTCGAGACCTTTAGAGATTGGAAGCAATGGTGTTATGCATCTATCAATGTTTGAATGACGGAGCTATTGTTTATGGACGCTGTCAACAAGGCATACGATGCTGGGTTTTAAGTCAGCCGTATCAGACTGCAGTAGAGAAACGCTGGTAAATCATATTTTCCATTGTGAATAAAAAGAAAAAATATATGAAATCGTTTGTAACACATATTTCTACATCAAATATGAGGCTTTTTAGGAAGAAATATATATCCATTTCTCATTTATTTTACCAAAAATTAAAATAAATCCATACAAATTCAGGTAATTTTGCACGCTATTTACTACCACTACAACGAGCACCCATATATCATACCTGGTTACTGTCTAAGTACGTTACTCGCAGCCCAGCTACTTCAAAGTTTTTTTAAAACGGGCGAATAGCCCCATACATACAAATCAAATGTAGAATTTCGTGGTATGGGTAATCTCGTAATTCTTCTGATCGTTTGACGTTTACTCGTAACCGAGTAGCTCACAATGTCTAAATCTGGCTTAAGACGCTGATTACAGCGGTAAGAATGATTTATTTCTTTATGATTCAAACGAATCTCTTCTACAAATAATGTAGAAAATGTCAGTCATGTCTTTGTTTATATTAGTTATAAAGGGTATTTCAATAGGGACGCTATAAAAGTAGACCGATAGGGACAGCAAACGACGCCATATTTCTCCCGCTCTCTTGACATTTCTCTTCAGTAAGGTTTGCATTTCATAATGGAAAGATATACGATGCAACAATGAGTTGAGATTATTAAAATTTACTACCGAAATTCGGAATCAATGGCCTCAACTCTAAGAGCGCTACGTCCAGATTGTGGTCGTCATAATCGTCCTTCCAGATCAACAATTGAGCGTCTAGTGGAAAAATTAGAATCCACAGTCACAGTAGGAAATATTCCCGTGTCAGTGAGACAAAGAACTGCCCGTAGTGTCGAGAATATTACTGCCGCTGAGCAACAACTTGAAAATGATCCGGATTTTCATCGAAAAATCATCTTCAGCGATGAGGCTCATTTCTGACTGAATGGCTTCGTCAATAAGCAAAATATGCGTTATTGGTCAGGCAGCAATTCACACGTACTCCATGAGTTACCATTTAATGGTGACCATTGCATCCCGAAAAAAAACTGTTTTATGCGTTTTATGGTCCGGCGGCGTCATTGGGCCGTACTTCAACCGTGATGATTAGGACCGGCACGTTACTGTGAATGGGAATCGCTAGCGCTCAATGATAACCGAATATGTTTGGGTTCGAATTGGATGATATGGACTTGGACAATATGGTGTTTCAATAGGCCACACAGCGAATTTAACAATCGATTGATTGAAAACCAAGTTTGGTGAGCGTGTTATCTCACGAAATGTTAGACTATTTCCTGTGGGGCAACGTCAAGTCTATGGTCTATGCCAACAAGCCAGCGACGATTGATGAACTTCGTACGAATATCGAACGTGAAATTTCGACGGTTTTCAAGCATAAATCGGCCGATACTGCGGCCGATTTATGCTCGAAAACCGTCGAAAATTTCTTGCAGAGCACAACTATAATATTGGTAACAAACATTCCATATATTATTATTGTTAAAAGAGGGTCGGGACTATAAGTTTTAGGTATTTAAATAATATAGTTCAATGATTTTCAATGAATTTATCTAAATTTAGGACTGATTCTAGGCATGCTGATTTGAAAGAGGGCATTGCAATTTAAAATTGTTGTAAATGGCGACACCATGAATAACATTGAATAAATCATTCGTTTGGCATTTGGCGTGATGGTGCTGGTGCAAGCATTGACTGCATGTGTGAATTGGTGGATACGTTGACGGAACGCAGACGTTCTTTTCCGTAACATTCTATGTGAATCGCACATTAAACAGCCTGCTCTTTCAGAACTAAAATTTCAATCAATTTAAACCCTCCTTATTCACCGGATGTCGCTTCCCGCGTTTTTTATTTGTTTCCTCTATTCGAATGAGACCCTTGAGGGTCTCATAAATAGGGGAAGTCCGGGCAAGACGCCCATGTTAAGCAAAACAGGATGAAACATGTATTTTTACTACACATTTCAACCTTTCTTCACATCCACAACGTAGCCACGTTTGTTTTCTTTGTACTGAGATGTGCAATAACGATTACGAATAGGCCAACCAACAGAAATAACGTAAATTATAAACGGATTCATATGCTCTTGAGTGCTCTTGATTCGCTGCTTATATTTTCTTATATTTACTTCCGTTATGTTTCTACCTGTTAGAATCATCAGATGATCACGAATTTTCGAGGCATTTTTATTATCAAACGCCGAAAACGCCATAGAATTTTGAATCCATTTTTTTTGTTTACAAGCGTATGATTATGTGCCGCTGTTCAGAAATATATTGCTACGTGCCGCTGTTCACAATTGTGCTGCCAGACTTTTGGCCTTTGTATTTATGAGTTTTTACTTTAATTCTAAGGTTTGTATTATTCCTAATAATGGATGGATTTTAGTAGTCAGAAACATTGAAATAATTTTATTTCGTTCTGGTTTTTATTACATATTACAAGAAAAGATATGTGAAAATGGGTTTCTTCATTCTTCTACTTATCCTTTGTTCACGGAGACTTTAAATCCTACGATTTCCCCTCCGTTGGCCGTCGATAAGTTGGTCGTTATTGACAGCTCTGTTCGGGAAAGCACACAAATGGACAGAACAAATGTATGAGAAAATGGAAACGCTTAAAGTTTTCATGAAATTTAACCATTTACAAACCAGGGAATTCTAATGTATAGCATATTAAACAAATCTTACGGTATTTCCGATTCGTTTAGTATGTAAATCGCCAAAATCCGTTCGCGGCAAAAATAGTTATTAACGTTAACTTTATTCAGAAAAACGTGACCTGTTTTCTGATTTGGCACCCTTAATGAAAAACGTAGTTCTACGTCAAAAACATACATCATTTTGGGAGAAATGCATTAGCATTAAAGGTGACCACATTGAAAAGTAATAAAGGGTGTGTCACATCAAATTGCATCACGGAAAAAAACGCTGTAGAAATTCGCCCAGTAGACCGATCCTTTTGAAAATTTTAGATAGTAAAATAAAAACTATTAAACAACTTTTGGCATTTTCTTCTAATTCATACTTCGAGCCCAAGCTCGTATGCTCGCACCTTCCTCTTTACCCCGTCCATAAGGTTCTGTACAACGTCAGGTTGTAGTTTTTTTTTGAACAGAAATCCATTTTCTCTTGAAGTCCGCCTCCGATTTGACAACTTTTGGGTTCTTCCGGAGGGCCTGCTTCATAATCGCCCAATATTTCTCTATTGGGCGAAGCTCCGGCGCGTTGGGCGGATTCATTTCCTTTGGCACGAAGGTGACCCCGTTGGCTTCGTACCACTCCAACACATCCTTTGAATAGTGGCACGAAGCGAGATCCGGACAGAAGCCATCATCGGGCCCTCGTGCTGCTTCAATAGTGGTAGTAAGCGCTTCTGTAGGCACTCCTTAAGGTAAACCTGCCCGTTTACCGTGCCGGTCATCACGAAGGGGGCGCTCCGCTTTCCTCAAGAGCAGATCGCTTGCCACACCATGTACTTTTTGGCAAACTTGGATAGTTTCTGCTTGCGAATCTCCTCCGGAACGCCGAATTTGTCCTCTGCGAAGAAGAACAACAGGCCCGGCAGCTGACGAAAGTCCGCTTTGACGTAGGTTTCGTCGTCCATTACCAGGCAATGCGGCTTCGTCAGCATTTCGGTGTACAGCTTCCCGGCTCGCGTCTTCCCCACCATGTTTTGCCTTTCGTCGCGGTTAGGAGCCTTCTGAACCTTGTACGTACGCAGGCCCTCCCGCTGCTTGGTCCGCTGGACGAATGAACTTGACAAATTCAGCTTATTGGCGACATCCCGGACCGAACTTCTCGGATCACGTCTAAACTGCTTAACTACGCGCTTGTGATCTTTTTCACTGACGGAGCATCCATTTTTGCCGTTCTTCACCTTCCGGTCGATGGTTAGGTTCTCGAAGTATCGTTTTTGTAATCTGCTGACCGTGGATTGGACGATTCCCAGCATCTTACCGATGTCCCGATGTGACAACTCCGGATTCTCGAAATGAGTGCGCAGGATTAATTCACGACGCTCTTTTTCGTTCGACGACATTTTTCCAAATTTACGAAAAATTGACAGTGAAGCATGGCCAACGTGATCTATACACTCTTATCTGATTATAAGCGAAAGCTGAAGATATAATTCCTAAAAATTAAATTTCTACAGCGTTTTTTCCGTGATGCAATTTGATGTGTCACACCCTTTACATGAATGTGAAATGTATGATGTTTACTTGAATATATACTTTTTGTCAAACCTTGATAACTCTTTTCGTTCTCCCGCTCTTGGCATACCTGCATAACATTTCAGCCAACCCTAGCATATTGATGTGTGTCTGAACACATTTTCAAGTATCATCATTCTCGATTCGCTGTAACGCGTTGGATGCAACCTACGCTTGACGATTCCCATAATCAAATAGGGCAGCATATTTTACCCCTCCAAAAACCATCTCGAGCGCCGTGGTATAAAACCAACACCTGTTTGCCGGGGCGATAATCATATTTGCTATTGGTGTCACTTCCAGCGTGTCTCCTACCCATCGTAAACACCGTTAACTTCAATATTTGTTACCCTAGGCGGGTTGTATGCTATCGAGGTCGTCGTCGTCGATGGGGTTACAAGAATGCTCTTGAGCTATGCGCAAGATTTACATTATCCTAGCGTACAAACATTTGCTTTGTAACACCTTCGCCGTCGTCTCCCGGGATGCCGAGGAAAAGAAGGATTTTATGGTGCGAAGAAAGAAGCAAGGGTTCATTCTCACAGATCATGCCGTGCTCAGCGGTAGCTGATATCTCACCTAACCCATCCGGAATCGGGTGAAATTTTGCATGATCCTGTGAACGCACACCTACCGGAGCACATGTTTCTCGCTCCCGGATGCAATCGGCGAGGGCTACTGATAACGACCCGTCGACTCGTGTGCCACTCGTACTTGGAACCGCGTACTGCTCGTGCGTCTGCTGCCGAAGCTCGGGAAAACCGGCATCCTTTCGACATTTCGCGCCCGTTCGTCCTGGCTGCTGCAGTTCGCCTGTGGTGGATGGTTGGAAAACACAACAGTACTATTCGATTTTCCAACGGTGGTGGTTTGATCCCGTGGTTCTGCCGGTCCGAGTAGTGGTCACAACGTGCCAAATGTTGAGGTGTCAGCGAAAGTTTGTTTCCGGTGAGTGGGGCTGTTACACGCCTCAAGTGCGCGCGGGAAAAACCAAGTAGAGCTTTCAGTTTCAGCGGGGTGCTTCGTCTTCACACCCTGCGGATTAACACATCCATCCGCTGGGGATAACAGACTCGCAGTGGTCGAACCGGAAGCTCGCCTAATTAATGGATGGTATAAGTTTTAATAGCTTCTCGTGATCTCGTTGAACGTTGTTTTTGTGGACAACGATTGAAATTAGGGGAGCTTCTTGGCTCGCGGCAAGCAATCCGGAGTGTGTGTGCGCGCATGAATCAGTGCTTGGAAGCAATTCTGGCAGCCTCAAAATCAATTTCAGATAATGATCAATTATGTAAATATTCTAAATGATCGCTAATTTAATCAATTGATTAGTGTTTGGGTGCGTGTGTATTTGTGTGCGTGTGGTTGTTTCCGACAATTCGTGGGGAATAGTCTGCCCGGATAGAGCGAAGTGTGGAACGAGTGTATCTAACCAGGGCAGGAAGTCATCAAAGTGTAGCAGCAGCAGCAGCCGAAGGTGGAAATAAAGCATGATATTCGTCCAGTTGGTGTGGTGGGTTTGGCTGCAGATCGCATATCGAGGTATTTATATTAAAAATTGAAATTTCATTTTCCGTTATCGCTTTCGATAATGTCTTTTCCTTGCGGTTTTGTCTCTGTTGGTACCCATTCTGGGACGCCACGATAGGATGGGCTAGAAAGAGCCGAGTCACAACAACTGACACCGGAACCGGATTCTGGGTGGACACTGCCAATCAATCAACGGAGGCAGTTTAATCGAATGTGATGAATGAGTTTGCCAAATAAACCTTTTTACGCTGCCGCATACGATACCATTGGATGCGCAGGCTAGTACTAGCTGGAGGAGTGGTTTTAATGGCTGTTTTTCTTCTATTTGTTACACATACTCCATTTCCGATAGATACAGTAGAACCCCGATTATCCACGATACGGATTATCCGAGAATGCGAGAATCCGAGTTCCCTAGTAATTCTATAAACCTTCCCGAAATTTGTCAGTGAGTGATAAAGTCTTGCTCTTTTGTTTTGGTCATGGCTTTCATATTATCTGATCACTGATGTGCACGACCTCACAAATCGATTTTCAATAATTTGTGTATTGATAAAACATAGTTTTCATGCTAATTTTTTTTTTCGTGTTTGCACCTCATTTTTAACTCTTTGTTGCGTTATCCGCGATTTTCGTTATACGTGTTGATCTAGCCCGACTATTTCACGGATAATCTGGGTTCTACTGTAGTTGGGAAGTGAAGTGTTTGCATTCTACGAATTGAAACGCCATCGAATGAATTGCTCGGTTGTCGCAATTTATGGTTGCGAAGTTTGCGAGCGAATCGCTAGCGGCCTGATTGGTTTGTGAATTTTTGGGATGGAAGTGCTATGTGATTCATTCAGGGAAATTCTTCATGTTAATGTACAGGTTTTTCCGGGACAAAATGGAAAGTGTCTTCGTAACTATCGCTCAAATAGACAAATGCATTGGTTACATTGCTTTCATTGCAAAATGTATCATCGAATGAGTTGTTTCAGACAAATTAAGATTCATGCAATTGACGAAACGATAAATAATGGTGTGCTCGGTTGAATAGGGATAGAAGGAATAGATTTTAGAAGGAATTATGTATGAATGTCCGTCGTTATCCAAATCTGCATCAAATCGCATCTGCTTCCGGGTAAAGTTTGTCGGTCCTTGTTTGCGCATTACTTGTGTAACCTGTTGCTTCATTGCTGGGAGCGGACGATGGTAACAGATCGGTTTTATGTGCCGCCGTCATTGTCACAACTGTGACCGTTTTGTGTGATTTGAATATTTATTCTATAGAATTTCTAAAATTTGCGACTTCGATTCAGACTTTAAACTACAAAAAAACAGAAGGCCCACATGCAGGTTTAGATGCAAATGTTGATATGATATTCGATAAGAAGAAGCTTAGCTTCTGGAAGCAAGTTAGACTGTAACAGTTGGCACAACTGTTGTCGTCATGTGATGTTTTCAGATTTATTTACTTATTTATTGTTGGTGGGCATATTTATTGGGTGTTGTTTATTTATTTCTAAATTTATTTATTCACAATATTTTGGTGTATTTTTTTATTGGTTTATTTATATACTCATTTATTTATTTATTGGTTAGGATAGTTAGTAATTATTAAAAAGGTCAGATTCAAATATTTAAATTCGAAAACTCACACTGAAATATTTACAGAGGCCCTCCACTAAGTCACAACCGAAAGTAAACTAAAAGATACTCCAAGAAGTATACTTAAGAGCTTAAATTTCCCATCCCACCTCCCTGGAGCAGGGCGAAAGCTCAATCGCCAAAGTTGTTCGGCCAATGAGTGTCTGTTCGCGCAGCGCTTACTTTCGTGGCCTTGACTTTGGGGAGGGGAATGAAAAGGCCGTATTCAAGGACGGTTAGTTGAAGCAAGATACACACAACGGGATGTTTTGGGGAAATTATCTTCGGCTGAGCTGAGCTCTGAATCGCAAGATACCCTGCGGTTTATCTGAGGACTACAATGTTCTTCGACCATTTTGCCTTGAACTGACCGACGTCGCGGAAGCATTGTGCTTTTTGTTCGCGATCGTGATTTGTAAGCTTTCTTTATATAACGTGGTTTTTTGTGATAATAATTCGAATGGTTTTCAGTGCGAGCATTGTGCCTAACTATTAGAAATTGCTCCATAATTAATTGTGACGAGCAAACAAAGCGACTACAGGTACGAGTTTGTTTAATACAGGGACTAATAACTGAATCTATATATTAGGCTGTCAAAAAAGTCCTGCGGTATTTCCGCAAGGTGTCGTTGGAAGCGCGTAGTTCTAGTTGTATTCATTGTATCGAGTCATACTATAGCTTGTTGGAAAGGTATCATATAGTTTCCATTTCCACCGCACAACGCTGGTTTCAACGTTTTCGTTCTGGTGTAGAGGTCGTCGAAGATGCGCCACGCTCCGGAAGGCCTATCGTCGAAAACTGCGATAAAATCGCTGAATTAGCCGAGAAAGACCGGGATAGTAGCAGCCGTAGCATCGGCCAAGAGCTGGGGATATGTCATCAAACCGTTATTAACCATTTGAAGAAGCTTGGATTCACAAAGAAGCTCGATGTATGGGTGTCACACACGTTGACGCAAAAAACATCTTTGACCGTATCGACGCATGTGAATCGCTGCTGAATCGCAACAAAATCGACCCGTTTCTGAAGCGGATGGTGACTGGCGATGAAAAGTGGGTCACTTACGACAACGTGAAGCGCAAACGGTCGTGGTCGAAGCCCGCTGAAGCGGCTCAGATGGTGGCCAAGCCCTCATTAACGGCCAGGAAGGTTCTGCTGTGTGTTTGGTGGGATTGTCAAGGAATAATCTATTATGAGCTGCTTTCCTATGGCCAAACGCTCAATTCGGACCTGTACTGCCAACAACTGGACCGCTTGAAGGTAGCACTCATGAAGAAGAGGCCATCTTTGATAAACAGAGGCCGCATTGTCTTCCATCAGAACAACGCCAGGCCACACACTTCTTTGGTGACGCGCCAGGAGCTCCGGGAGCTCTGATGGGAGGATCTTTTGCATCCGCCGTATAGTGCGGACCTTGCACCAAGTGACTACCACCTGTTTTTGTCCATGGCGAACGAGCTAGGTAGTCAGAAGTTAGCCACAAAAGAGGCCTGTGAAAATTGGCTATCCGAGTTTTTTGCCAATAAGGAAGCGAGCTTCTATAACAGGGGTATTATGAAGTTGGCTTCTCGTTGGGAACAAGTCATCGAACAAAACGGCGCATATTTGACTTAAAACAGATGATTGTAACTAATTTTATGAACAAATGAAAATTCAAAAAAAATACCGCAGGACTTTTTTGACAGCCCAATATATAAAAATGGATTTCTATCTGTCTGTCTGATTATTATGGACTCGGAAACTACTGAACCGATCAACATGAAAATTGGTATGTAGGGGTTTTTGGGGCCGGGAAAAGTTTTCGTGATAGTTTGAAACCCCTCCCCCCTCTCTAAGGGGGTGGGGGGGGGTATTTCTCTGAATGAAAAAGGGAAAATTCGGAAAGTTTTATTGCCATATGTTCTACAATTAAATAGTGACAAGTGCTGTTAGTCCATATGATGTTTGCGCTGACGAAATTGATCTTTGTTCGAAACTGGAAATGGATTTTAATGTGATGAAACGCACTCCTATATCTTCTTCTATCTATACCAAAAAAAGGATGGGCGGGACGAAGTTTGCCGGGTCAGCTAGTGCTAAATAATAACGATTAGCAGGAAAATTAATAATCATTGGCAAATCCCGGCGAATCAATAACGCCAAGGAAAAGGCTGCGCCGTTACCATCGCGCCTTCAACGGACCCGCTGGAAACTACCAACCGGCGGAGAACCCGTCGCGAAGAAGCTACAAGGAGTGGGTGAGGAAATTTGTGTCCGCACTCCCCAGGTACCCTGTATTGTATAGTTTTGTCCATGTGCACATGTTACGTCCCCATAGTTCAAGCAGATTAATGTACAAAGCCGTAGTTCACCCAAAATCGGAAAGTTTGTCGATTTGTAATGTTTGTAGAAGTGAAAGTCATTAACATAAATGTAAGCCTGTAACCGTTCATTTTATTTTCATCAAGATTTCCCGTTATCGTGTACCGAGGTAAATGTTCAAAGTTTTCTTAGGTGATCCTTTGTTTCCCAGATGGCCGGGTCAGTCTGATGGATTGTTTGTTGAGCAATTTGGGCCTGCGTGTCAGGCTTCTATCTGGGCAACGAACACGGCGATTGGTCCTCGAAAGAGGTGGCGCTTAAGCCAATCGCTTAAGAGAGGACGGGTGGGAAAGCTAATCCTTTAGCTTTCTTCGAGCTGGCCATAGGTTCCGTGTTGTCTTTTGAAACCCGGTCCGCTACATTTGGCGCCCAACGACAAGTACGAACTTGGAAAAAAAAATCAAATTTAGTATTTTTTCATTGTGACTGAGGTTAATTTGAGGAGAGAATATATCTTTTTTCGTGATATTTCTTGTGATACTTATACATTTTTTGCAAAAGAAAATCGACAATATCGTTCTCCTTATACGATAGAGCAGGAATTTGATTTGATTACAGCGCGTGTCGAGTGCATTAAAATGCATTAGATAAAGCTCCGGATGCACGGTTCGTTTCGCGTCTCAAGCATTATTACTTGAGAGCAGAACGTAGCAATGCTCCGGATGAAGGATCAATCAGTATGAAGGAATCATTATACGATAATATCAAAGATATCCTATTAGCGCAAAATCTTAAAGAGACACATTTCATACTCGAAGATCCGGAAGAAATCGGATCACCTGGAAGGGACGATAGCGAGACAAGAGCTCTGAGTCCTAGAATAACAAATACAAACGTTAAAGAGAATGTTTCCACGAAAACACATGATAATTTAGGTGCTAATAATAAGCATAATTCATTGGGAAAATTTGATAGTGTGACTGTGACTAGAGAAGGTGACGTTGGTCGAACGAAGATTTGAAGTTGAAGGTACAGAATTTAGAAACTCAGATGCAACAACTGATAGGGATGGTGCAACAGTTGACCACTAGCATGGTAGGCGCGACGAAAAAAAATATGCCGCGAGAAAAAACTGAAGTAAACTGTTTGGAAAAAAATCGTCCTTCAAATGCTGGACCGATACTAGAACCTGCTGGGATCACTAATTTAAATCAGCATAGGATAGAGCACAGTTTCGTCCATTCATTACGAATGCGCAGCAAAATGATTTGAGAAGTGAGGAAGAAGAGGTTAGTAGGGAAATGCCACCTAGACCAAGCAGGCAACACGGCTACAGAGAAGATCGAAATAATTACGACAGAAGAATTGAAAAATGGAATCTTTCGTTTTCGGGAGATACACGTTCGACAACACAACACGACAAGACTTTATTTATAAAGCTAAAGTTCTCGCCAGCATGAATGAATTTCAAGGGATAATCTTTTCACCCATTTCCACTTGTTGTTACGTGGTGAAGCATCTAAATTCCATTGGAGGCATTTTGGAATTGGAATATCTACGAAACGAATATTCAGTACAGGTTTGGAAACCCCAATCAGAACCAGGGAAATAGACAGAAAATCTACGACAGAAAACAGCAAAAAGGTGAAACGTTTATCGCATTCGTTACGAATATCGACCGACTGAGCAAACTTTTGACGAAACCCATGTCACCAAGAAGGAAATTCGAAGTGATCTGGGAAAACATGCGTCAACATTACCGGCTTAGCTACAAACCTTTTTTTCATGCATTCTCAGCAAAGGTAGAATATGCGGTTTTGGCTTACTGCTAACAATGGGTGTGTGTGTATTTTGATAAATGAATTACGGTTGAACATTGTTGCAGCGCGGACTCGATTATATACAGTTTCCGATTTCTTTTCGCTGTACGGCACTTACGTCCATTTTCCGGATACAATTCCAGATTCTTGTAGTCAGTTGCTTCGTGACCTTGGCCCTCCAATTGTTTTTCTACACTAGGGCACTGAGTGAGCCAAAGAAATCCTCTATTGGCCGGCACTGGGGAAAGTTTGTTGGGTTACGATCTTTCGGCACGAACGGTATCTTTTTCTCCTCAAGATACGCCAGCGTCTTCTTGGCGTAATGGGAAGACGCCTTGTCCGGCCAGAAGACGTACTTCCCATCCGCGTGATGCTCGTTCAGGAACGGCAGCAGGATTTTATCGAGGCACTCTTCTCGATAGATTTGTTGGTTGATTGCGAGACCGCTCGGCTTAAACCAAGGCTTTGAAATGCCCCGGTCGGAAATGGCGATGTACAACATAACCTTTTTTTTCAAACTTGTGCTTGAACTTGTATTTCACTTCAGGCGGTGTGGATGACTTGTCGCTGGAGTAGTAATTATAATTTCCTGGAATATGCGTTCCAGAACGAAAGACGTCCTGCGGTATTTTTTGGTCATCCACCGACACTGTGATTTAACCGTCTCAATCTTCTCCTCCGTGTACTCCGGCGACCTCGTCTTCTTCCTGCAGACGATTCCTTCCATCTTGAGGGTCCGATGGATCAATACGTGGGAGCAGCCATATTTCCGACCGGCGTCACGCAGGCTGGTTGCGTTCTTGTTGTCAAACAGCTTCTTTAACGATGTCTTCCTCTGCTTCGTCATTATCGTCACCGGACGACCACTTCCGACCTTCCGCTCTACGTTCAGGGAACCCAGGATACGATATACCGTACTGACAGGTAAATTTTCTTCCTTAAAATGTGCCTCCGTGAACTTTTTTCCTTGCTGGAAATGCGTTTCGTAGAACCGTACAATGCGTTCGTGGAGCACGTGCTGTTTCGACGCCATCTTTGCTTTGACTAAATTCAAACTAGCAAAACCAAACACTCCTACTGTTTCTAGGGAGCCCAAAGAGCAATTTTCTTGGAGAAAGAAAATTTTACGCTCTTTATTTGAGTTACTGAAAGGCGCATATTATTTTAAAATGCTACGAAAATTTTGAAATAACCATTCTACCAGTTTGGTCGCCCTGAAATGTTTTTTTTTATTGTAGAATCATTTAACGATATTTGTTTGTTGATTCATTCTTGTGCTCGCAGAACAATACATGCTAGAGATAAGCGCAGCTGTCATCCTTAGTGGAGAAAGTTTTGCTATTGGCAAGCGAAACCAAATCACATACAACCTTTCAGAACCACATTTACTTCCTTGGTGACTAAATAAGCGAAATAAACTTTATCTGCACGCGAACCCAAATAAATTAATGACTTATCATAACTTATAAAATAACTTGGTATTCCCCAAATAATTTTTTGGTGCAATGCATTGATGCAATGTCAAAGGCACCAACGAAGCCTTTATGATGATAGAAAACAAATAATGTTAACTGCTTGGCAAAAGGCTGAATATTTGTCTCAGCAGTGATTCTTCACTAATACCCTAGCGTAAATAATTCCCTCTCGCTGTCTCCCCTCCTTGTTAACATGTTTATATTTATCATTACAAATGGGGTTTCAGCGTAGCGAAGATGCACTATTTTTGGCTTGAAGCAACTAAATATACACACACTTATCTCTGTTTTGAGCCCTTTCTGTTAATATTGCCAGTCTAGATTAGCTTAGCTGTCGTCCTTTGTGGAGAGAGTTTTCCTACCGTCATGCGAAACCAAATCAGTGACAAAATTCCAGAACATTTATTTTCTTGGTGAGATACAGATATTCGCTGACTATAGCTTGATGATTCCCCACACAATTGTGTAGCTCACAACATTAATACAATGGCGTCAGTTTGATTGCAATGTCGGAGACATCAGCGAGTGAGTAATTTAGTCGCGTCCGAAGTTCAGTCCGAATCGAAGACATGTGATGGCGCAAAACAAGGAATAACAGGCGATGCTCATTGTTTCGTATCTAGAACGATACTGAAAGTTTACCTTTCCTTCCTTTCCTTGTTGAGTTAAAGAGACTTTAAACTTCTTCAGTTCATTCGTCTCTAGCCTTCAAAAAGGCCCTTGGATAACTCTGTTCTTTCCTCATATTACTCCTCCACCCCCATTGCCTCGAGAAAATCATTCGATTCCTAGCCGTCCAGCTCGCCCAGCAACGGCGTTGTCCAGTCGGTGTCCTCACGAAGAATGTAATTTGCCGCAACGAGATCCACTGTTTAGGCTAGGCGCAAATTGAGACGCGTATGGCGCGAGTAACTTAGCGCGATATACCGCCTGTCTTTGTGGCTAATGAAAACAGATGGAATGGCGCAAATTGGTCAGATGACGCGAGATGGAGGAGCGCTCGTGAGACACGACTCGCTCGATGCTGTGGCTGAGCCACAGTTTCTCGTGCTGCTCATGCTGGTTGTGTTGGTTGTGTTGGTGAACAATCATATAGCGCCGTAAGTCTGACACTGTATGGTTGTACCGGTCGGAAGGTTGTGTTAGTAAATAAATATATCGCACAACTCTGTGTGAATCAGACATTGTATGCGAGTGGCACGACATTTACACCAAACTGCGACTCAATATGCGCTTCACCACGCTACGTTTGTGGCACGTATGAGCCGTGTTGATAGTCTCGTGTTCGCTTACGAGCGCTATACGCTTCTCAATTTGCGCCTAGCCTTATACTCTAGGCAAATATTCCCCTTCGTTCTTCTTCTTTTCCTTTGTTCACGTAGACTTTACATTTTACGATTTCCCCTTCGTTGCTCGTCGATAAGTTGCTCGTTATTGACAGCTCTGTTCGGGAAAGCACACAAATGGACAGAAACAATGTATGAGGAAATGGGAATGCATCCAATTCTCATCAATTTAAACCATATACAGACTATGGGATTGTAATGTATAGCATATCAAACAAACCTTAGGGAATTTCCGATGCGTTTGGTATGTAAATCGCCAGAATCCGTTCACGGCAAAAATAGTTATTAATGTTAACTTTATTTCATAAAAACGTGATCTGTTTTCTGATTTGGCACCCTTAATGAAAGACGTAGTTCTACGTCAAAAAGTTGTGACATATGCATAAGAAAATCTTTGCGATCCATCGAGAAATGATCGAGTCATTCTGCTCTCCATCCCAAATTGATCAATTTGACTTTGGACATTGTGGATCACATCAATCAGTTCTGATTACTCAATCATCTACTCTGGGAGTGATGAAGCATTCATTCTACAAACAACCTTGCATCTCCACCAGAAGCACTCAAATTGTTCTAAACCGGCGGAGACGTTATGTCGATGATGACTCTCGGAGCAATATGATTCAAAAGTCTCCAACAAAGATCCCCGCACCCAGCCAGCCGCAATCTTGGGTGGCGACGGTGCCTCTATGTCGAGCGCAAAGCGAAATAATCTGCAAATTTCGGCATTATTCGTTTACAGAGTCAAAGTTGTTTTTCTTCTCTCGGGAAGTCAGTGCCAAAATCATAGAATAAATAAATTTGGCGCCAACAGCAGCGACTAGACGGACGCAACAAAAAAATAAGTAGTGGGTTATATCTGTGATATAACCGCGAGGTAGCCGTAGGACTACCTTGGACTCGGTAATCATTTATTTGAAATTGCATCTGAATCAATTCTTAATGCGTGAATGAATGAATACCAGTGTTTGCCAAATGATCCACTCATTGAAAAAATCGCTTTCGTTCGTTCAAATATGATCTTTCAGAAAACATTTCCCCCAGCGGTGGGGTAAATGATCTTGGTTTGTCCAATTTGGGCTGTTTTTACGCAACTAGTAAATACAAATCGATTTTTCCTCATGAAAATCACATATAATCGATACTAGTACGGGTTTGTTGAAAAGCCCCAAGTCTCTAGTTGCTAATACTACCATAAGGCGTTGAAATTATTCAATTTTTTATGTTTTTAAACGATTTTCCTCAAGGAGGAATTATGATCATGGTTTGACCACCTCTGATCATGGTTTGCTCAAAAATAATCATGGTTTGTCCGGTTTTAGAAATCACCATTTTTGAATGAAAACATTCGAATTTTCAAGTACATGTTGCATTTATCAATGCTTGAGTTAACCATCAAAATATTGATCCATTCAAAATTTAGGCTTTCTTCAGAATATTTCATTTTCTTGGGCATGTTAAAAGTGTTCTCAACACACTCAACATAGAGAAACTTTATTTCTACTATACGCGAAAGACACAATAAACAAACTGCAGCGCGCCAAGCGGTTGCCATAGAAATCATGTGGACAAAATAACATTATTGAATTGGACAACTCATGATCAGAATTGAGTTCATCAAAATGTGTTAATTTAATGGTTTAGCTATGTAAATCTGATACAAATGGTGTGCAAGCATGATATTTACAATATTTGTAAGTGTTATAATCCAGAAAAGGTCTGAATACGTGCGAAATAATCATCTGGTGATCGATTAAAAGTTAGCTCGAACGAGGGGCGCATTGACACCAATAGATGGTGTATTTTAAAATCCTTTTAAACATGTGATTCCATAAAATTATACTATAAAACTATTTTAAATTATGAAAAAGACAATTTTATTTATATGTTTTGAAACATTCGAATACCTGATTTGACAAAGGTGTGCTGAATTAGAGCATTCAAAAAAGTAGACAAACCATGGTCATATTTTCGACTGGACAAACCAAAATCATTTACCTTATTCTTTTGTTGTTATGTGTTGCAAATCACTACACAAAAGATGACGAGACAACTCTGCATCGGCTCGCACTTTATTGCACACCAGCATGCAAGCAAAGCTATCATATACGCTTTTGGTCAGAAAGCTTATTTTCTTCTTTGCCTCTAACATATGCATATCGACCTCTCCATGCATCATGAAACAGCAGGATCGTACGGACCACGCAAAGCGAAAGATTCATATTCAGCTAATGTAGCAGATCCTGATTTTTAAGTCTCAGAGAGTGCAAACTATATTATTATTTAGCTCGATAGAGGCTAAGGGAGGGTAGTCAGATTATATTTTCCATTTTTAACGCCGCTATCCCTTGAAATATGTATATTCATATAGACCGCATAGTTTTACTAGCAACACCGCTCCAGTGAGAAGCAAAAACTCTCGCGTTTTATCTCTTTTCCCATTCGCTGCTCTCCGCAAATGGTGACTGAATGATGACGTAATTTTTCTTGTATCATTTATTGCTTTGCACTTTTCTGTGCAGTGGGTTTCGCTATAGTAAAATGGGACGATATATGCGGTTCAAACTTGTATGCAGGCTTCGAAAATGGTATGCGATGTTTGATACAGATCGGATATGCAATCAACAGTCTTCGTTCCTCTCTTAGTTTAATCACTAAATGTTACACAAGTGATTACTGACATTCATACAAGTATCTGAATGATCCTCTCATACTTGGTTATATGTTCGTGAGAGTTTACTTGCATGACACATTGTGTATCATTCGATTTTGATCGAAATTCAAACACTGATGAATACTTTGAAAGATTGCTGGAAGTTTTTCTTGTTAGTGGGTGGATGAGAATAAGTATGGAATTGTTATTAACATAAAATTCAACTCTTTCGAACTTGTTGGTGGTTCCGAAACGAACCGATGGAATTTGAGTGGCCTTGTAAAAGGAACTGAAGAACACGATTCATTTTTGTTTTCGTACTTCATACTCCATACGCAGAATAGAAACTGAGGGCGCCATTTCACGGTGAAAATGAAATAAAGTTACCTTGCATAAAATTAATTTCGTTTTTATCGTGATGTGGCAAATTTTCATGACTGTCCCATGCGAAAGCAGAACAGAAACTGATGTTATTGGATTGCATCACGGGAACACCAAGCCGAATTAGTAAATGGGTGCGAATATTCCTTCGCTTGGACGCATTCACACGCAAACAATTTTTCATGACTGTTCCATGCGAAAGCAGAACAGAAACTGATGCGAACGAAAGTACTCACGCCTTGCGTGTGTCCGCTATGGTTTCTCAAACACTAATGCAAGCGAGCGAAAGAAATCACAGCTTGCATGTATTCGCTATGGCGGTTTCTCCAGTTGCCTAGATTTTGCGTCCGTGTTCGGGAATACATTACGATCACCAATCATCATCAATAAACTTGATTGTTATGATTTCAATAGCTTGCTTTTAAATCAATGTTTAAGCTATTGAAACTATTTTTTGGACCAATAAGTGACAATAATATAATTCGTTGACATTTTATCTTTCGGATGGAGTGATTATTATACCACTCCATTCAGCGGATAAACAGGAATTAACGTTCAAAACCTTGCAGTCCAGCGTCACTCGTTTTCGAAACTTTGATCTTTCAACCCGGTACAGAAATGAAAGATGTAGTCCTACGTCAAAAGTATTTGTCGACTTCAGTTTTGGCGGCAATCTACAGAGCACGAGAAGAACGATGGAGCGAAATGAAACGTAAATTTTGGGCCGCGAAACGGGCCGCCCGTTCGTCTCCAACCATGGCGAACCACAAGAGGAGAAACTGTCGAAGGGATGAAATTTTAATACCAGTGCCCTAGATTTCGCCGGCTGTAAGAGCAGTAGGGCAATAGAGGTGGAAAATTTCGTCCTGCATTCACATCTTGCCATGATTCAGCATCTGCTGGGGTGTTCTTTTGGCGGCACACTGTTTGTTCCGGGTAAAACCGATCTCCATTGTTAGTTTCGCCGCCCACGATGGTTTGTGCAGAGATGGCTGATAGAGGTGCGAACGCTCCGTGCGGCGTCGTAAGGTGCTTTTTCTCGGCCAATCCTCAATTTTTTTTCTTCATTTTCTTCCATGGTTCCAGGAGCCGCGTGTTTATATTTTGATCTTGGAACGTGTTTGCTCTCTCCCGGGGTGAGCCACACTGCCTGTATACCGGAAAATATCTGCTCGTGGCTCGAAGGAGCGTGTTGTTGAGTTATTGGTTATCATGAAAATGATAATTTCAGCCTCGATTTAATTTTTCGATCTGATGACTTCATTCAACGTCGTTCGCGTTATTTTGCATATCCTATCAAGGCATAAGTGTTGTATTCAATGAGAGCGTGCATACATTTCGGGCAAGAAGAGATCTGTATTCTCGGACGCGATTACAGGGGACTGGTTGGAGATCTGAAAAGCTATCAAATCAATGGAGATGTAGAACTTTATATTCGAATCAAAATCCAAATTTCAATCTACTATCTGAAATCTGAAATGCGATCTTAAGTTTTGGAATTAGGAATGAGAATGTGGAATCATAACGGGATCATTTTAATCCATATCTGGGATCTAAAATGGTTCGGAATTAAAAAATTTCAATATGTTTTCAGAAGAATTCCGAAAGTGGATTGAAATTTGGAGCCTGTCATAAATAAACATTGCGTAGAACAAACCAATGAACACATTAAAAAATAATAATAAAACATACGAGTGTCTGAGCCCAGTGTAGTATTACCACCATACAATCACTCAAAATCACACACGCGACCGAGAGCTACGAGGCAGACACACATCTCAAAACTAGGAGGGAGAAAGAATGCACGATAATATGAGAAGACAGCATTTAATTCCAATTTAAAATGCCAATCTGCATGCAAAACGCCATCTTGCCTCGTTGGCGTACCTCACTCGGCAGTGTGAAAGGCTTCCTTGAACACCAAGAAACACGGCGGAATGCCTTTCTACTCTCGAGATGAGCAGGAAGGGAACGAAAATCATCGCAACAACCAGGCCATGAAAAGACTATGAAGAGAAACGACAAAACATTATGATACTAACATTCATTCATCCCGTAAAACACCAGCAGTGACTTCCAGTGGCAAAAGCGGATTCAATGGCGAATGTTCAACTGACGTGGGGCTGGAAAAGGGTACACGCACTCGGAGTTAGGCTGGAAATCACTTCAATGCGACAGCAAGGAGCGCCGCCGATCAGAAGGACCCCATCGACAGTTTCAAGACTATGCCGGAAGAACGCTGTGTTGTGTTTTGGCGTCACATTTCTCTTCGTTTGGAAAGGTAAATTAATGTGACAGACATTGCTTTCAGGATGTGACTATGCCAAGGTGCTGCCAGCAGCGCTTCACAGTGACGAATTATGGCTACTAATGAAGGGTGATATACTTATTGAAATTCATATTCCTGAAGAAATGTTATTGTGCGTCTGAAGGGCGGAACAATCAAAATTTGGTCGAAGAAAATTAAAGAAAATAAAAAAAAGTCACATTAGGGTTGTGTCCAAGACACGACTGCATAGTTGACGTAGGATTCCGTTAGGCTATCTGTTGATTTTGGATATGTCGGAAAAATTACATCGCTAAACTCTTTGATAATGATTTGGTGGCCCTGAAAAGGGCCGTTTTGATTGATTGTTCGGTATTGTTTGTTCTTTCCACCAGTGTTTACCGAGTGATGATGATAGAAGGATGGTAAACAGTCGTTGGATGGTGCGTATCAGATAAAAGAAACCGAAGTGGAACGATATATGATGAAAACTGCCCTCTTTGATCCTAGACGAGATGCCTCCTGTGTTATGTATGGATGAAATATAGAAAAAATAACTCACCAATGTAATATAAGATAATTACCAGTACCGTACACAAATATCAATTTTTCTCAACAGTAAAAACATGTTACTTTAATATAGAGACAACATATTTGAAATGGAAAAGGTAATTTTCTTTTATAATTTTTACTTTCTGAGTGTTTATTGAACCTAATGCGAATTTTAATTGGACTAACAATAACACAACATACTATACTATATGTAGAGCATATGGGAAATCACTTTTTCTAATATTTTTTCACTTTTCCAATTTTTATCGCCGTATAAACTTTTCTTGGGTGAGAATAAACACAACTAAACAGACAGCTTAAACCGAACGACCCTTTCTCGAGCGGGTGATCGTATCACTCACCTTACTTGCAATATAAAAATGTCGGAACCGGAACCGCCGCATGTGTCGACAATTTCGACCAATCTAAAGGGTATTTCTATTAGGAAAGGGGTTGAGATTTTTCAATTGTTCGATAGTTAGGTTCATGACATATATTATTTTCTTCAACATAAAACAGGAAGTGGGTTATATCTATGGTATAACCGCAAGGGTGACGAAGGACTATCGTTGATTTAGAGATCATTTGTTCGAAGTTGAATCTAAATCCATTCTGAATGAATGAATAAATGAATATTTGGGGGACTTCGAAAACGAGAGCGTTACGTTGGAGGCACAAGGTTTTATGCATCCAATATAGGATACGAAAAACCTTGTTCTGAAGAATAATCTTCAGAAGCTAACCTGCTAACTGTACTTGATTGACAAATCACAAACCCAAATGTAATATATGGATATTTTATGGATAGAAAACATTAAAACAAACTCTTTCGCTTAAATGTAATTTTCAATTCCAAGGGAACTGGCAGATTATTTTCCAGCAACGATTAGATATTTCCACATTTTCCTCGATACTGGAAGCCCACCAGTGGTTAATACTAACTCGATAACCACCTTTTAATAGTACTTGATTGAAAAATATTTGGTCACAGTGTTACATGGATAGAAAACATTCAATTAAACTCTTTCACATGCATATATTTTGAAAATTCCCAAAGGAACTGGCAGATTATTTTCCAGCAATGATTAGATCTTTCCGGAACTTTCTCGATGCTGAATGGCATCCTAACGGAAAGAGTTCTGCGCGTGTATGTGTCGATCCTTCGCCGTCCACCTCCTCCAGCACGTTAGGCAACGATGTTGTCTTGTCGATGTCCTCACGAAAAATGAATGTGTCTCACCGCCAGAATATCGCTTAAGTATGCTTTTTGTGTGTGATTGAATCGAGAGAAGGTGTGGTTTACGATGGCAATTTGGAAGGCAAACTAGAGGGGAATGAACTCTCTGAGCTCGGAACTTTCGGCGACTGAGCAATAATCGATTGCGGGCGCATACAATATTGGATACGGAAATATCCTACTGATGGGGAAGAATAATCTTCTGAAGCTATCCTGTTAATTGCGATTGATTGAAAAACCACAAAACCAAATGTATTTGATCACAGTGTTACATGGAAAGAAAACATTCAAATAACCTCTTTCACATGAATATATTTTGAAAATTCCCAAAGGAACTGGCAGATTATTTTCAGTAACGATTAGATATTTCCACATTTTCCTCGATACTGGAAGCCCACCAGTGGTTAATGCCAACTCGATAACCACCTGTTAATAGCCGCGCGTGTATGTGTGTGTAGCGATGTCTTCCCAGGGAACCGTTTGTGGCATCACTCTTCTCCTGATAGATTCCCTTCTGGCCTAGGGTGCACAAACAGGCTCTTGGTGACACCATTCATCCGCGCTTTCATGATAAATAAAGAGCTTCACCGCAACAGCGACAACATGCTCCAATCGCTGTTCAATTAGAACTGAGTGTATTTCCGAGCGCCGCTCGCTTATATACCGATTGGTGATTTCAATAGCCTGTTTTGAAAGCAATTTTAAGACTATTGAAACAAGTTTTTGGATCAAAAAGTAACAAGTATATAACGCGTAGACATTTTATCTTTCGAATGAAGTGTTTATCATACCATTTCGTTCAGTTGTTTAGGAGCTATTAACGCTCAAAATCTCGGTCTCCGGCGTAACGCTTTCGTTTTCGAAACTTTGATTTTACACCCCGGTATAGAAATGAAAGACGTAGTCCTACGTGAATAATTTTTCGAAAATTCGAGTTGGTCTCGTCTGTACGATCTGTGAAAACAGGTGACAAATGACCCAAATGTAATACTTCACTAAACAACACACGTCTCGTACACATCTTGGGTAAAAAAACTCCAATTAGGGCCCATTTGTAACACAGGGATTATACTTACGCTTACATACGATAACGACGATTTACATGTTGACCACATTGGCACGTATTTTGCAACAGTGAGCAAATTGTACCATTCGTGTCTTTGACACACAAGGCAAAAACTCTCTATAAGCTCTTGCTTTTATGACGAGAGAAGTTCGACTGTGATGTTCTTATCATGATTACTCTTCCTTGTTTTATTGACGAAAATCTTGTTTTATTGACGAAAATCCAAAAAAAACTCTTTTTTTGGGGCCACAATCCTCTTAGTTTTGTGCTCAATTTTGTCCTTCGCGTAGGAAGCTAGGGTGAGTGTTGCTTGTGTTCGTAATTGTAACTAATAGCGTAGAATTTAATAATGCTTTTATTGCCCCCCAATATTTCTCATCGCTTCGTATCTGCGTGGGAGAAGCGTACCGTCTGAACCCAAAACGAATGGGAAGCCACTTCATCTCGCTCGCACTCTCAGGACGAACTTGTTGGTGGTCTCGCCGGTCACAGCGGAGGGAAAACATTTATGCGATGTGTTTGAAAGAAGGTGGCAAGAGCAATTGAAGCTTTTATCATATCAATCAGCATGTTTATGTCAGTGTGTTTGTGTGTGTGTGTGTGCACTCCGGTGCGTGATTGTGGGCGAGCATCTTTGTGTCGGGAAATGGGACACGACAGTAAGGAAGTCACGCCTCGGAGCAATTTATTTACTAATCTCAAGCAAGCAATGGGAGGATAATCTAGTGCCTCGGAGGATGATGACGATAGCAAACGGAGACTGCATGACTAGAATTGTACACATTCTTGTCCCGAGCCGACTAGGAACCGTGGCAACTCAGCGTCATTTGCGCCCGACTGGGTTGTATAGAGGTTGTGATTTCGGCTTTGAGTTTTCCCTGGCTTCCAATATCACCCACAGAGATCTCAAGCGGTGGTTACTTGAGCTGGTGGAAAAGTGCTCGGGGGAAGCTCTAACGGTTCGGATAATATATGTTTGCCATCGTTACTCGATGGTGTTTGGGCATTTTCTTAGGAATGAAAAGTATGTCCCATTTCAAGTCGATATCAAATGTATGCGGATTTCAAGGGCAAAAACTCTAATTCGTTTATCGTTAGGAGACCGGATGATGTATCTGATTCTCGTAAGAGTGATATATGGTTGGGAGGAGGGTTTGAGATAAAAGAAGAAATTCTCCTCCTAAAATTCTCCTGTGCTTTAAATTACAGTTCACACGTTGCAGCGAGTTTAGGACCGGGTGGGACGAGGACACTTTATGATTTGATGATGAAATGATGAAACTACTCTCAATACATTTCATAATAACACATGTAATAATGGGTTTGAGTCAATTTCATTCTAAAGCTTCATTAAAAGCTTCAAGTTTTAAGATGTAATATTTGAATGCTTCTATTTTTTTTGTGTATGTGTAGTGGATAACAATACTGGAAAGAAAAACAATCGATTTTTTTGTTTTTTTTTAATATTTTGTGGATAAACACAGTGTTTTATTAAACAAGTCAAGAGTAAATCCAATTAACCTCATCAATCAGCATGCATCTAATGAATATTTTTTCAATAATACAAATATTCCCAAATCAGAAGGTAATTTTGAAAATTCCAATAAATTCTGTACAAGACTCATTATTTATTATTCATTATTCGACAATTTTTGCCTAATTTTTGCTTTTGCTTTGATCGATTCTCTTAATTGACTTTCTCTTACGATAACCATGGTATTCCAGACAGATTTTGTGGAATATAATTTTAATATGCAAAGAAAATCAATCAAGTACTTGTATTCGAAATTTTAAAAAATAAGAACTTCCGAGATGATAATCTGAGAGAGGGTACACTTAACTAACTATAAATCAAAAACTAATTAACAAGTTCCGATTATGATTCATCTTCTGTTAATAAAAAATTATTGATATTTTTTTTCTCATATCCGGTATTCGGCCGGATATCAAATAGACCGGATAGACAGGATACCGAATATCCGTTGCATCTCTAGATTAGGCTGTTTTTATGTGCCTCCCGGTTGTAAAATAACTACCTGCTCCTCGTTGCTTGGCCTCTCTGCTAGCTGATAGGAGATGCAGTTTGCGCTTCTCTCCAGGAACTGAACAAAGGATATCAACCCATTCACCTAAGATTTAGTTATCAACAGAGTGGATCAAATGGATATGCTTCGGTCGGGCACGATGCTATTTTACTACACTGCTGAGCGTTCAAAAGCGCCCTATGATATGCAATTGCACATCATGAAAACGTGAGTTACAACCACGGATGCCAACCTTCCTGATTTTTCAGAATTTCTCAGACTTTTCAGCACGCTCCCTGATATCCTGACGAACACTCAATCTATCCTGATTTTTCTGAAATGATCCTGATTTCTCCTGATTGTTGTACTCTTTACATTATTCGTTATAAATATACTGGTTTCCATGCCAAAGTTTTCTATCATGATAGTTTTCCGGTCCGTACTTGTATCTTGCATTAAGTTAAATTCTCTAGACGCAAAGCTGTATTCTACTTACATGTTACATGTTATTGTCCGCTCACCTCGTACCTAAATATCTTGTGTTGTCCTATGAAATTGTAAATTATTTTAAATTTTTTTTTCGAGCAAAAAAAAAAATTGGTGCCCAACTCTAGGATTCTCGAATAAGAGTTTCTTCGAGATGGGGGTGAGTGGAGGGCAAAAAAAAAGAAAATTTTTTATCTCTAGCCTCAATTGTTTTGTGGCTTTTCAAAACAGTGCTAGAAAATTTCCTGAAACCAGATTGTCTGTCGAATGTATGAAATTACAACAAGATTAAATTTGAGGAACAACATTGCTTTATCGAGGATAATGTATATGTAGATGTATCCCCAGAGTTATTAATGTAGGAATACGTTTCAGAGTGTAAAATTATTCAAGAGAAAATTTTTGAATCAGTCAATATAAAATGATTTTATTTGTAATTTGTTCGTCTGATTCAAAGTGAAAGCAATTTTAATGATGGGACTAAATATCTATAACCGTGCTAAATATCTTAAAAATTAGGAAAAACTCAACAAGTCTTCCACTGCTATTCTTTCCACATTTGTCGAGTAAAGATTCATTCCAAAGCATGGACGAAGGATTCATTGAAAAGTTGAATATTGATTTCTCTGCAAAAGCTGTAGTGATGATGTAGGTTTTCTGGAAAAACGATCAAAAAATCAGGCGAAACAATAGCATATTCTTTCACATATCCGGTTTTCGCCCGAAGCAAGATATACTCTGTTTCTGGTGGGATTTGGGATGGATTCTGTATAATTAGCTGCTACCAAGCAACCTGATTTTCACATGTATGACTCGCGCAGTTTTCGATAGAAAGAGGATAGAATATTTTAGCTATGTGAATGATGGCGAAAGATTGTGAAACATAACTAGGGATATAAAATTAAATTGTAATGCTCTGATTGAAAGTGATGTTTTTGTTTTCCCAAAAATCGACATTAACTTTTCGGACAACCCTACCTGATTCATTCTGATTTTTATTTTCATTCTTCCTGATTTCTTAAAATTATAGTTGGCAACCCTGGTTACTACCATAATAGCATAACAACCATAACATAACAACGTACAACCATAATAGAAACATAGCTTTTCAGCTTTGCATCGAGTTCGTACAACCATAATAGGAACAGGGCAGCTTTCGATATTGCCATAAATGGCACGTAGATG
Source organism: Toxorhynchites rutilus septentrionalis (assembly GCF_029784135.1). Taxonomy (NCBI): domain Eukaryota; kingdom Metazoa; phylum Arthropoda; class Insecta; order Diptera; family Culicidae; genus Toxorhynchites; species Toxorhynchites rutilus. The sequence continues at coordinate 72,708,285 of NC_073745.1, forward strand.
TAAAATTGTACCAATTATGGTAATACAAAAATACATGTTTATTTCGATAAAATCATAAAAATTGGTCGAATCACAACATCAAGAAGGTTATAATGTATGCGTCTACACTGTGTTTGCATCAAAACAGCCATTTCACAGCATAAAAATCTCATTGTTTTGACCGCATATTCCTTAGCAAAATGCTAAGAAACAAGCATCAATGGGATACACTATTTTCAAACTAAATTTTTGAACAAAAGAACAATTTTTCGCATGGAATCAAGTACCAAAATCAATGAAGAAGAGATTTCTGATGTTTAAAAATCATATTAGAGCTTTTAAAAATAAGATATGTTTTATAAACAAATCAAAAACTCACTCGTATTATCATAATAGATGCTATTGCGATGATAGGGTAGAAGAACCCCCTATATATTTTGGACTACTTTAAGCCTGGAAATGTTAATGCGCTTTTACATTGAATTACTATTGAAATGTGATAGGATTGTTGTGTTTATTTCCAAACCCACTCATACATGATCTTTCCGAGCAGGTATGATTTGAACCGTGATTGCAATCGAAGACACAACAGATAAACACAGATGTTGTAGAAGTACCCCGGTTCGAGTCTCATGAGGTAAATTTCCTATAGCAATCAGTCTGTTCTTTGTGCAATTACACCGGTTCAAAATAATCACGGATATTAACTACGAAGGCTACAGTTTACCTAAGCTCAAGTTCAAGAGATAAACTTTATATAACCATCATTTCTAATTCCAAACAATGTTCCGTTACTCTATATAATTTTGAAATTTTAATAATACCCATAAAGCATTTTAAGAATCCTATGTTTGGCCTTTTTAGCATTATATCCACCCTATATTAGCATTAATGGCATAGTAAGCATTTATTCAATGTTTATATGTGGATACAGTACTGGTTTCAGACCATTTCTTAGTGGTTACTGGTTACCTGAGAATAGTTTATTCTTAGCAACTCCCCACTATTATGGGTTGCTGTATGGGTTCAAGCCCAATGAAGATTACTAATACAGGTCGGACTCGATTATATATAATTTTGGACTCGATTATATACAGTTTGAATTTTTTTTGACGTAGGACTACGTCTAACCGGAAGATATAGGGGGTGAAATGGAAATCTAGGCACTGTACAAGTAGGAAAAAATGCAAGATTTGGAACGCTTATAACTCGAGCATTCCTCAATAGATCGCAAAGGTTTTTGCATCAATTGATAGGAAATATATCTACGCATCTATCATAACGAATAACATTTAATTTTTCTTGAGATAAATAATTGAATAATTGTAAAATATCAAGCATTGTCAAAATGCACTATGTGCCCATTTTTGATTGGTCCATTTTGTGCTCCTCAAATCGTACCGACCAAAACGGGCAACCAGAGCAGCAGCGAAATAGAATGAAGCACGATTGGAAAGGAAAAAGAAAAAAATGAACGAAACATTGGTCGCAGTCTCACACATGCGTAATTCGCGAGCCAGCCAGTCAGCTTAAAAATCCCCGCTCCGCTGCCGTAACGATCATTCTCATTCAAACCGTACACCACATCGGTTCGCATCACAACACATCAACAAACCAACCCAAGCAGTCATGTCTGGACATGGTAAAGGAGGAAAAGTGAAGGGAAAGGCAAAATCCCGCTCGAACCGTGTTGATCTGGAGTTCCCCGCAAGGGTAGCTAGGCCGAGCGCGTTAGTACCAGTGCACCAGTCCACCTAGCCGGCGTTATATAGTTTCGGCCGCCGAAGTGATCGAGTTAGCTGGCAAAGCTGCTCGCGACGATAAGAAAACCCGCATTCGGAACAGAACACATTCGGTTCTGTGGACATCAAGACAACAGGCAGTTGCAGCGAGTGGCGAGTGGCAAACGCAATCGCAAAACGGCATCAGGTAGCAGAAGAAAAAAGTTTGTTCTTTATACAAACTGCTTTGGTGGCAAATCCAGACAAGGCGGCATCGAGGGCGTTCGAAATGGTTTTTTTCAAAACCACGAGTACTAAGTTTTCTAAATTGGAACCATTCCATAAAACAAGGCGCTTTTCAGGGCCATTAAACCTTCCAAAAAAGAGTTTAGGAAATACAGTTCAATGCTTTCTAAAACAATATCCAAAATAATAATAAAACACAAATTGATTTTTTCATAATTTGTTTGCCAGGATATGATGAGTATGAGAATTCGGCAGTTGTTGTGCTGAGCTTATTGATGGTTGGGGACTTCCCCGATTATTCAATTTTCACCAATTCTTAAATTGCTTCTAGATTGAAAGTACAGTAATTTATATTTAGCTCGACTTTTAGCTAATTGGATGGATCTGTAATGCGACATTTTTGTAAACATAGAGTTCGGGGTCCAAATTATGACCCCACATTGAAAGTCGACACTGTACCACTGTCATCGGAAATATTCAATTACAGGTTAAAATCGCCTCCAATGCGACACTGAGTGTTTCTCCGGCACGTCGCATTATGTGCGATTCACATAGAACGTTACGGAGAAGAACGTCTACGTTCCGTCAACGTCTCCACCAATTCACACATGCAGTCAATACTTCCACCAACCCGTCACGTCAAATGTCAAACGAATGATTTATTCAATGTTATTCATGGTGTCGCCATCTACAACAATTTTAAATTGCAATGCCCTCTTTCGAATCAGCATGCCTAGAATCAGTCCTAAATTTTGATAAATTAAATGAAAATCATTGAATTAAAATGCTTGAGCCCCGTAGTCCGACCCTTATTCAACAATAATAATATATAGACTATTTTTCTCAGCTAGGCGCGAATGATTTTCACTCCGAAATTTGGAATTAAGAGATATGTTGGCATAAAAAGTACAGTATGTTACTTATAATGCGACATGCCGTGGTACCATTTAGTGTCACATTGGAGGCAATTTTGACCAGTAATTGGACATTTGCGACAGGTGGCGACTTTCAAAGTGGGGCTATAATTTGGGCTCCGAACTCAATGTTTACAAAAATGTCCAATTAGCTAAATGTCGAATTAGATGTAAATTACTGTACAACCAAAATCTAAACAAAAGCCGTGACACAAAGCCCAGACAAAAACCAAACGAGCCGTCCGTCTCCGTCAATTATTCTTTTCTACAAATCCTGCCGGTCGTTTTCGTTGAACGTATGCTGACGGGTCGTTACGTTGCCGGTGTATGTGAATGTTTTCATAATAATTGCATGGTAGAATAACTGACGTAACGTGACGTGACGGGACGTGAACGTGACGTGGATGTTGTATGTGAATCGCACTTTAAATGTAATTTACTAAACAACATGTCACAAGCTGGATGGGAAGAAATTTTCCTACTGTGAAAGCTGTGGCGAGTGGCAAACGCAATAGCTAAACAGGAAGGTTTAACCGTATAAGATGGGGATATCGAGTGATAACAAAAACACAACACCAAAGGTTCTTTTCAGAACCATCAACATGTTCATAAAGAGTAAACAATAAACTAATCCATTTTTCAGGTAGATAGGTAGGTATTCACGTAGGAGAAGAAAATAAAACAATGTATTTAAAATATATATTTAACAAAAGCTGTCCCCTTTGTATAGTCCTACGTCACTCCGGTTATGTCCCTGACATTACCCATCCGTCTTTTTTTTTACATTTCAAGTTTCACATAAAAAATTACCATCTTTTAAGTTTTCACTTCCGAATTGTTATTTGAATCCACTTATTTTTATGTTCTACTACTATATCCTGTACTAAATTTCCTAATTTTTCAAATGGAAGCAACAGAATTGTCTTTCGTAGCGTACTTTTCAATGTAGAGCAAGTTTGAGGCTACAAAGTCCGGAACAGAAAAAAATGTCTATAACTCTTTTTTTTATCCATTTTGTTTTATTTTAGGCTCATTAGCATTTTAGCTGTCTATAACTCTGTCATTATTGAAATTTCACCATGTACGTAGAAGGGGTTTTTCCATCAAATATGATCGTGAAAACACTTTTCTCACATGAAAAAAAATAAATTTATCCAGAACCTCTCAGAGAAATTAATTTTTTTCATGTGAGAAAAGTGTTTTCTGACTCTAAGGGGATGAATCGAGAAATAAACTATTCTTTTATATTCAAAAAAAAAAACGAAACACATATGCATAAAAAACGAATAAAAAAATGTTTTTGTTCGATTATATACCGTGAAAATAAATCCAAGACTGTATATAATCGAGACCGCCATGTACAAAGAAACAAATAATTCGAATAGAAGGGGAAAAAGAAGGGGAAGGGGAAAGAAAGAAAAATAAAGCTTTTTCTATTCCTTCCTTTTCGATCCAATGGCCCTTTTCTCTGCAACTCTTTTCGATTATCTCTTTGGTTTATAGGTAGAAAAGAGTTGGAAGGAAAACGGTCATTGCATCGGTCGAATTATTATGGTCCTATTAAAATTACTTGTAAATACAATGTGTTGTGATGAACTGTTAATATATGAACTGTTAAAGTAATTAAATGGACTGTAGTGCAATCATCAAGTGTGTGTTGTGTTTATTGGGTGGTTACTCATCCCAAATTCATGCACCCAGAAAGGAAAACCCCGACAGTCCTAGGTCGAAGAAAACACAGGATAGGGTCGTTGACAACAAACCAGCTCCTGAACAGAATTTTTTCCATGCCTCCTAAATCGCAGCCTTGTGCTCATCTACAGTAGCGTCCTGCTCTCCAACGAAGTAAATCATTCGAACCCCCCTGAATCCCTTGAAGGTTTTACACTGAGCTCAAGTCCGGGTTACAAGCTGACCAGTCCAGAAAATCTACTTTCTTGTTTTTGATCAACTATTTTGTTTCCGTGGTTGTATGAATAGCGGTATTGTCCTGCAGAAACGTAAGTTGTTTTCGACGACATTTCTTGTTAAAAAGATAGAACAGTGCCTAGCTGAACCCGGGTACAGTCGCTGCTACGCATTTTGAAGGTTGTGGAGGCTATCTTGAGGTTTCCAGTTGCACAAATCCCTGACCATATTATGGTATTATACGTCGTCAAATTCCCGAATATACTGTTATTTAAATTACTCCAAATTAAGAGTATATCAATCAAGGATTCGATTGGAAATTTGAATTTCTCGGAAGAATGTCTGATATGCCAGAAATTGCAGGAAACTTTTTAGTTATTAGACATAGTCTTTATGTTTACGGATGCGCTGAGCTCGAAAATGTCCTCCATTTTACGATTAGCAACTATGATAAAAAATGTTATTCATGAAAAAATATCAGGTTATTACTTTAACTTTAACTTTTTCTGAATTTTATTTCCGTTTCCATTTTTAAGCATGGTAAAGAAACATATTTTCGATGTATCAAAACGATATTAATAGATGCTAATCTTTTTTTACTCTTACTTTTTTTAGTAATAAAATAGTTGCAATTACTATTGGAACAAGTAAGAAAAATCAATTTTGCAATAAAAAAAACCGATAAATATTTTTTTATGTCTTAAACAGACAAACTAAATTTCACTTGATGCACCTCTGCATCTTGAAACTATGGATAGGTTATACGAGGATGACGTAGGACTGCCGTTGGCTTAGTAATCATTTGTGTGTATTGATTAAATTATCGATTGAACAAGCGATTGAGTGAAACAATTTCCGAATTCAATTAAATTCAACATATACACTTTGTAAGTAAAGTAAAAAGTTTGAGAAAATCACAATGTAGGTTAATTCATGCATTGTGATAGATTACGTTCTTCGTTGCAAGTGAATGACGAAGTCTGACCCTCCGTTATCCTTTTACGTATGCTTTTTCGTTCTTACATTTTACGCATCATGCCTTGATCATTTCATTCATTTATCGTGGTCTTCCAAAGTATGTGAACGGAAGAGTTTTCAAACGATCATTGCATTTTACATTTCCCTCTTAAGTTGTTATATCCCTCCAGTTTACCGATTTACCCAGGCTTCTTGGTTTTGAAGTATATGTCGGAGAAACACATTCCGACCTGCACTGATCTCAACTGATCATTCGAAACATTTGTAACTTGTGTGTCAGCAAGTCAATTCAAGCCTACGTGACCTCATTGACACAACCTGCCTATGTTCCGGATCAGGTTTCCGAGGGAAGTGACCTCTTTGTGACCTGGAGCAAACCCCATCATGCGACATATTGAAATTTATGATTCGTCAAAATGAGCACATTGGTGACCACATTAGGATAACCTGAATGGTCTCCGGACGATTAGCAGCCAACTTGGAATCAAGATAAAAGAAAGGCACGACTACATGTTTAGGTGGATTGAATCTGAATTTTGTATCCTCAAACCCCTGAATTACCATTTGAATGATCGTAGGCAAAGAAATTAGAGAATTTCTATATGTGTTTTGTGCAAATTACACTAGAAACTCATGAAATAATAAATTGATCAATTTCACCCCAAAGCTATGTTTTAAAAATTTTCGCTAAAAAGATTGCTAAAAAAAACTCTTATGGATTTTTCAAATAGGAAATGTCATAACGTTGTGTGACATTAGTAATAGTACTGTTTTTAAAAAAATGTAAAGGATTGTGTCTAGGACACGACCGCATATTTTCGACGTGGAACTACGAAATTATATTCTGCAATCCTCTTGTTTACCACTTCGAATATGATTTTAGAATGCATCGAAATTTTTGTAATGGATTATGTTCTTCGTTACAAATAAATTTGGTGAACGTTCTTCTACGTTTGATATGATTCATTCACCTCTAGTATCTCAAATGACTATTTTCCCAGGCTTCTCAGTTTAAAAGTACGTTTCAGGAAAACATATTCCGGTCTGCACAACGACAAGCGAGTACAAAAGTACTCAACACCAAGAAATACCCATGTATTTGCAAAGCGGATTCCCCCAGGCACATTAATTTTGAAGTCCGTGTTAGGGAAACACAACTCGGTGGGAACAAAAATACCCCCGACATGCATGTATATTTGCAGAGCGGATTTCCACAGGTACATCGGTTTTGAAGCCTGTGTTGGGGAAACCGTAAATCGGGTCAATCAATACTTGGCAGTTAGGGCGTTTAGATCACGCTTGACATTTTAAAGTTGTTCAATTGTTCATCTCATGAAAAATAATATTTTATCAATTGTGAAATTATTTTTTAGAAATATTTCCTATCAATTGATGCAAACATCTTTCCGATCTATTAAGAAATGTTCGAGTTATAAGCATTCGAAATACGGGTAGGGTTAGCACACAAATCGGCAGAACAAATGTATGAAAAAAAAGGAATTCTTCCAGGTTTCATGAATTTAAACCGTTTAGAAATTAGCGAATTGTAATGTATAGCATATTAAAAAAAATCTTAGAGGACTCGAGTACATTCGATTGGTATGTAAATCATGAGAATCATGTGAAAATAGTTATTAACGTTAACTTTATTTCATAAAAACGTGACCTGTTTTCTGATTTGGCACCCTTCCTGAAAGACGTAGTTCTACGTCAAAAATAATTGGGTAATTGGGTATTGGGTATTAGAAATTCCGAAAATATTTACATTTTTCTGAAAATCGTGATCAATTTTCCCTCGTTTTACGGTACGTATTTGAGATTTGCTTTCTCCTTTTCTTTCTTCTTCTTTCATCTTTTTCTTCTTCTATCCTCCTTTCTCCTCTTCTTCTTTCCTATTTTTTCCTATTTTTTCTTTTTTACCTTTTTCTTCATTCCTCTTCATACTCTTCTCTCCTGATCTTCCTCTTCTTTCCATTTTTTTCTTATTTTTTCCACTTATTTCCTTCTCTTCCTTCTCTTACCTATTTTTGTTCTCCTTTCCTTCCTCTTCTTTCTTCCCTTTTTTTCTTCCTCTCCTTGTTCTCCTTTCCTCTTCTTCACTCTTCTTTTTATTCTTTCCTCTTCTTCCTCTTCTTTACTTTTCTTCCTATTTCACTTTCTTTCCTTCTTTCTTTTTTCCTTTTCTTCCTTCATCCACTTCTTCTCTTTTTTCAAATTTTTGACGTAGGTATTAGAGGAAAATATTTACCACCTTTGGTTTTTTTTCACAAATTTTGGATCGTTATATCTGTTTTTCTATACTCACACTATTGAACCTCGGCGTCGTTCTGAGTGAGTCAGCAAGGAACAAAAGACGGGTGGGCAATGGCGGGGACATAACCGGAAAGACGTAGGACCACACCAAGGGCTGTCAATTTAAATAACTTATCGAATATCCATGTTGTTTTTCTGTATCGCAAAATTATAACTCCTTCGCTCCCAAAAACACCATTCCCAAATAAATTATCCACAAACTATACCATGCAGCTTCTTTCGCAGAACGACAATAGAAAATAGGCAATCGATTGTGTTAACAGCAAACAATAGCAATCGCAGTGGAAGGTATTTTCACCCTCAATATTCAACGAAAGAACAAAGCTTTCACTACTGAAAAAATTATTCTTCTCATCCGGATTGCGAAGTGTTGTACTTTGACACTGTTCGGGTGGTTAAATAACGCGCCGACAAAATAGTTTTGGACCAATTCACCCCTGCTGGTAATCAAATCACAAAACGGTAGGTTATAAAAGTTCTCAATATATTTCTCTGCTATAATACTTTGGGTTCACATTCACGTTTTGACGTGTTCACTTCGCGTTCGGTTTTCTTCTAATGCGCTGCAGAAATGTTTGGTATTGCACCAAAGGGTGACTCATCGTCGGGGTGATGTTACCGCGTTGATGTTGCTGCTGTTGGTTTTCTCTGCTATCCTTCCTTTTTAAACGGTTTTATTTACCTTGCCCTGTAATCTGTTGTAACATGTTTGTCTGTAGTGCTGACCCACACTAATAGAAATTTGACCCCCTTGACCGATTGATCTGAAATTTGGAACACACCTTTATCTCTGTAGTCATTATAAAACTGCATATTTCATGATCTTGAAAATCCAAGATGGCGGCCGCTACAAAATGGCGGATCACATATTTTCTCAGAAACTTATTAATATGGGTTTTCCAAAACCCCATCAATATGGGTATCAAATGAACGGGCTTGACTAGTAGAATACGATTATTTAAGAAAAATGTAAATCCAAGATGGCTGCCACTACAAAATGGCGGACTACATATTTTCTTAAAACCTCATTAATATGGGTATCAAATGAAAGCGCTTGACTAGTAGAACACCGTTATTCATGGAAAATGCAAATCCAAGATGGCTACCACTACAAAATTGCGGACTACATATTTTCTCAAAACTCTATTATTATGGATATCTAATGAAAGTGCTTGACTAGTAGAACACGGTTATTTATGAAAAATGTAAATCCATCAAAATCCTACCAAATGACGGACTACATATTATGTCAAAACCCCATTAGTATGGGTATCAAATGAAAGGGCTTGACAAGTAGAACACAGTTATTTATGAAAAATGCAAATCTATGATGGCTGCCACTATCAAATGGAGGGCTGCATATTTTCTCAAAACCCGATTAATATGGGTATCAAATGAAAGGACTTGAATAGTAGAAAAATCCAATTCCAAGATGGCCGCAATCACAAAATAGCAAATTACTTTATTAAACGTTTTTATTTAGCTTGAACTGTTCGTATGTATGTTTGTATGTCTGTAGGGTTGTCCCACATTAATAGAAAATCGACCAATAGGAACTGACCGAATTTATAAAATATCTTTATCTCTGCTGTCATTTTAGAACTGCTTATCTTGAAAAATCCAATTTGGCCGCCGCTAAAAAGTAGCTGATTCCATATCATCTCAAAAAAAAGGTTAATTGAGATATGTGTATCAAACGAACGAACTTCACTTGGAGAACACACTATGTATTTTCTGCAATCCACTCAATATCGGTATCGAATTTTTTTTGACTGATAGATTACAGTACAATGGTTTTATTGTAGAGAAATATTCTATTGAAGCAGATAATGTACAAAAAACTAGAAAATAAAATAAGTAAAAAAAACTTTTTAAGTTAAACGATTTAATTGTGATTAAACATAATAATGTACTAAAAGCCAGAAAATAATTAGGCAAGTAGCAGTTAGCAGTTAGCGACTTAGTCTTATCAATGCCTTAGACTAATGAAGGAGAGGTGTGATAACTGCTAAATGCTACTTGTCTAATTATTTTCCAGCTTTTAGTACATTATTATGTTTAATCACAATTAAATCATTTAACTTAAAAAGTTTTTTTTACTTATTTTATTTCTGCATCGGTCGGATTATTTCGGCTTCGGTTGTCGTTCGTATCTCGGTGGCTGAATGAAACTGTATGAATATGCGTGAGTCGCGCTGTTCTTATTGAAAATAAGTTTGATGTTATTTCTTCGTTCGTGCTTTCTGATTAGAAGAGCAAAAATACAATCTCTTTTCCGTTGAAGACGGAACAGACACCATATTTAACTCGGAAATAATGTACGAATTCATGAAAATTGAATGATCGATCGGAAGTTCCCCAACTATCAATAAGCCCAACAACACTCATTTTATGTTATTGTTATTTTGGATATTGTTTTTGAATGCGTCGAACTATTGCATTGCATTGTATTGAAATAACTCTTTAGTGGACGGTTCGGTGGCCCTCGGAAATACCAATGGATTTATTCTTGTTCGCACAAGAACAAGCTGGCCATATGTCGAAATTTGTGTCCTTATTTTGCCAATGTATGTAATGCATCTCCTCTTCTAAACAAACTGGAAGCACGGTGGATAGCTAAGTTTGTTTTCATAATAGTATTGATGTTTTCAAATTGTATTTCGCTGTTACTCTAGTTGCCTTTTTTCAAAGTTTTTATCGAAAAAATGTCTCATTCATTGTGATGCGTAGAGATATTTCTAATCAATTGATGCAAGCATATTTGCGATCTATTAAGAAATGGTCGAGTTATAAGTGATCCAAATCTTTCGTTGTCTGCTACATATTCAGTGTTTAGATCAGGGATTCTCAAACATGTTTGTGTAAAAAACCCTTTTCCAGAATGAATCCATTACTATCGACCCCTATAGCCAAATTTCTTCAAAAAAATTATCTTTATCTTATTCATACAAAAATTACCAGGAGGCGATCTGGCGTAGTGGTAACATCCATACCTCTCACGCAGAGATCACGAGTTCAATTCTCACTCCCGACATTCTTCCGAAAATGGAAGTAAAAGTGACGAACCATCCGAAATGTGTTGAAAGTCACTATGACTTTCAACACATTTCGCTTACCAATTCAAAAACTTTGCGGCTGGTTAAGTAAGTGAACGCAGTAAGTTGGAAGAACATATCCTAACAATATCTTCAGAATCTATTTATAGTTTACCATAGGGTCTCAAATAATTATCAATCCTCGAAGTAGCACACTAATTACTTAAGTTAACTTATAATAGTTTTTCAACGTTTGTGGTTGTTTTTGTCTAGAAAAATGAATTTAATTGAATTTTCATGAATTATCTGTTGTTTTTAATCTAAGTTTTCAATAAACTATTCCCATCCTGTAAATATTAATTGCGTAGTTACAAAAAGATGATTTCAGTTTTTATCTTCGAAAGGCTTTTCCAGCTATCAGCTTCCATGAAAACGGCATAATATGTCTTATCAAAAGTACTCAGTGCTGCAGAAAATTGTCAATGTAGGTTCATTTTTTCTCTACCAAACCTCATTCATCCTCAGGCAATTTGACGAGAAATGCACCACCATCTACCATTTTCATGCAATCATAAAACCTCAAAAAACGCTGAAATTTACTGGAGAAAAAATAGAAATCCCGGTTAAGGACTCGTTTTTTTTCTGCCCATTTTCCGCTATCAAACCTATCGTCGTCATTGTCATCCCCGTAGTTATTTATTATTTTATACGATAAATTTAAATTACCCAGCTTTTCTCGAACCCCACGGGAAATTGTTTTCCTGCTTTCCGTGCTGGTAGGGAGACAATGGTTGATACTGAAGTAAGGAAAAAAGAAACTCTAGTATCCATAGAATGCAAATCGTGTGCGCGCTGGTTCGGTTTCCTTTATTCGTTCTAGCCGTAATATCGAACGAAAAGAAAACCTTCGATGACCACTTGGGCTGGTTTGACTTGCTATTGTGTGTCTGTGTGGGACAAGCATAAAGAAAATGGCACCTGGCTGAAAGAAAACTCCCCGTGTGGATACAAATTGTCAGACTGAAAGAAGGGAAATTTTAAATCTTGATTTAAGCTTGGATACTTCGAATGAATCGGTAGGTTTACCGCTGGAAGGCGGTCGTTATCGAGCCGAAAGAGAAACCCACTAAAAACAATTTGCAGCTAACTAAATTTCTGTTTTCAATTCAATTATAGAATATCACGACCGCCCCAAAATCCCTTAATTACCAGGTTATCAGCAGTATTTTCCGTCCGTTAGTTTTCCCTTTCAGCAGTAAACATATTTCCGGTGGTAGAATTCGAAACAACTGGACTGTGCAAAACAGTGCAATAATTATCCTAGGGCTGGGAAGTACTGTCGCGGGCACTTGCTTTCCCAACGATAAAGGGCGACCGAAAGGGAAACACGTGAGTCACGCCATTCTTCCGCAAAGGATGCAATAGTTACCCCATCACAAAACCGGGCGGGCGTGAAAGTGAAAACATGCATCATGTAGCTTGAGCGACCCCTACGGAACAGAAAAAAAACTTTCTGCGCGCGTTCTAATGATGATAGCGTGGAAGAAAACACCATCTTCTACTCGCTGTTAACATGAGTGTAGATGTAACGAGTGAAGATGGTGGTAGTGATTATGTTTGCTCAGCTTCCGTCAGCACACCATGGAGCGGAACGAAATGGGTGCAATTTGCTTGACTAGACACTTCCACTGAAATCGCAGCGGGTCCCGTGAACCGTCTACAGCATAGATCGAAAGAATGGCTTATTTACATACCAACTCCGTTTGGAGTTTGACTTTGCAAACTCGGGACGGTGTGGCGAATTATGAACCCGGAACCTGTGTATGATCCAAGTATTCATTAATTTGTAATATGAGAATTCGGCGCCAACACCTAGCACTTCGACGATAACAACCCAGGCACAACTCCGACAAACACCACCGATGGTCTCGTGCAAGAATCCATAGCAGACAGCGGAATTAGTTACGGGATGAATCCTCATCCCATTTGGCGGAAAGCGCTCGGTATGGGGTGCAAAAATATCCATGCGCCATTGCAGTGGCAGCGGCTAAAGCAGAAGCAAAAGCACTCTTCGTTCGGATGAGTAAACACCGGGAATTTGTAGCTCTGAAACACCGTTGTTGTTCTCGTAGCTGCTCACACTTTTGTCTAAGCCAAGAACAAGAACAAGAACAAGAACAAGAACAAGAACAAGAACAAGAACAAGAACAAGAACAAGAACAAGAACAAGAACAAGAACAAGAACAAGAACAAGAACAAGAACAAGAACAAGAACAAGAACAAGAACAAGAACAAGAACAAGAACAAGAACAAGAACAAGAACAAGAACAAGAACAAGAACAAGAACAAGAACAAGAACAAGAACAAGAACAAGAACAAGAACAAGAACAAGAACAAGAACAAGAACAAGAACAAGAACAAGAACAAGAACAAGAACAAGAACAAGAACAAGAACAAGAACAAGAACAAGAACAAGAACAAGAACAAGAACAAGAACAAGAACAAGAACAAGAACAAGAGTAAGAAGAGAATGAGAGAATGAAAGAATGAGAGAATGAGAGAATAAGAAAATGAGAGAATGAGAGAATGAGAGTATGAGAGAATGAGAGAATGAGAGAATGAGAGAATGAGAGAATGAGAGAATGAGAGAATGAGAGAATGAGAGAATGAGAGACGGTCCGAGCGTAAAACCAGCATTTTCAATTTCTTTTAACCAGTCTCGATCCTGCCAGCGAGCGGTGAACATCCCTTTGAAGGCTTGATAGTGTGCCATGTTGCAAATGAAATCGTGGTGCGATTGTTGGTTCGCAACATCAAATACAAGGCGGAACTCGATGAAATGATACAGAGTGTCGGTGCTCATGTCGTTTGTTGCTGACGCTTGTGTATTTTTGAACACATTGTTGGTAGTTCTGCGTTGCCAAATGAAGATTGAAATGATTATAATTAGGCGGTTTTGATGTTTTGTGTTGTTGAAATGATGGTGGCGATGGCATAAACATATAATCACCCGTGGACGTGTGTATGTCAACTGAAATCTTTACTGTCAAAGTTGTAGAGCCAAGGAGAAAAATGCTTACCATAATGACTCAAACAGCCGAACAGTTGACTACAGACGAAAAAACGGCGCTTAACGTTCTTTGGTAGCAAATCATATGGAAACCAAGCTCATTGCTTTCAAATCATTCCCAATTCATACAATCGCAAATTTTTTTTTTTCCCAAAATATATATTTTATTAAGGCACATGTGGCGTTAGCCTGACGGGGCCGGGAGTCCAATATTTTGACAATTTTTGTCTTACAACTATGTTAGTAATATGTAACCGATTACTCGCGGTTGGCTCGAGGTTAGCATTACAAGTGTTCTCATAATTGGTATGTTGCAGTCTTCGATGCTCTGTACGTGTGCCCGACACGGGATACTTCCTATTGGGATGCAGCTGACCATTAATCAGCAACGCCCCCCTAGTCTGTACCCCATATCTAGCGTGGTGCGTCTTTCTCGACTCGAGGAATCCAGGATAGAATAGTCACTAGCCGGCACAAACATCAGCTCGTGTAGAGTTGTCATGAGCGGTACAACCTTTGGCTCTTGTTGAATGATCAGTGGACTGCACAACCTTTGGCCCGTGTATCTGTAAAGAGTGTGTGTATGTATTGCCGCGACTAAGTAAAAGTTTATCGATCGGATAGGAGGGATATGAAACGGGGGCACAACGAAGGAAACATCATTAAACGTTGACATCGGCGTTTCTGAGGAACAGGTATAGATGAAGCAGAAGATCAGGATCTCGGCTACCTAAGATATCCCGGACGGGGATATCCGATTGTCTGCCTTGTGCTCTCAGTGCTCTAGAGAGCTGAGAGCGAGCAGCATGGAACCGGATACACGACCAGACAACATGCTCGATGTCGTGGTAGCCATCGCCACAATCACAAAGATTGTTTGCTGCGAGCCCAATGCGATAGAGATGCGCGTTTAGGTTGTAGTGATTGGACATAAGCCGAGATATCACGCGAATGAAATCACGACCTACATTCAATCCCTTGAACCATGCCCTCGTCGAGACCTTAGGGATAATCGTGTGTAACCAACGATCGAACTCATCACCACTCCACATGCGCTGCCAACTTACGAGCGTATACTGACGAGGAATGTGGAAAAATTCATTATAAGCAATTTGCCTTTCAAAAAGTGTGCCTTCTAAAGCGCCCAGCTTAGCTAGCGAGTCCGCTTTCTCATTCCCCGGAATCGAGCAATGAGAGGGAACCCATGCTAAGGTAATCTTGAATAATTTTTCGACCAAAACACTCAATAGTTGTCTTATTCTTGTTAGGAAATAAGATGAGCGTTTATCAACTTTCATTGAGCGGATTGCCTCTATTGAGCTGAGACTGTCTGAAAAAATAAAATAGTGGTCGATGGGCAATGTTTCAATGATCCCTAATGCGTAATATATCGCACCCAGTTCAGCGACATACACGGAACAAGGATCTTTGAGTTTGAAAGAGGCACTGGAATTTTCATTGAAGATGCCGAAGCCAGTGGACCCGTTTATGAATGAACCGTCAGTAAAGAACATTTTATCAGATCTAACTTTCCCATATTCTGCCGAAAATATCGGCGGAATAGAATCGGAGCGTAGGTGATCTGGGATTCAATGGATGTTTTGTCGCATGGACAGATCAAAAATGACAGAGGAATTGCAAAAGTATGGGAAGCAAACTTGGTTGGAGATGCCTGGTGAAGGGCGCATGTCGTGGGTAAGGTACTCATGGTATGAATACATAAAACTTGACTGAGGAGTCAGCTGGAGTAGATTTTCGAAGTTATCAATCACCAATGGATTCATGATCTTGCAACGGATGAGAAATCTGTAGGATAATTCTGTGAACCGAAGAGTAAGCGGGGGTACTCCTGCCAAAACTTCGAGACTCATCGTATGTGTCGAATGCAAACACCCCATGGCTATACGCAAGCAACGATATTGTATTCTCTCCAGCTTGAGAATATGAATCCTGGCAGCTGATCGGAAGCAAAAACTGCCATATTCTAACACTGATAATATCGTTGTTTTGTACAACTGCAATCGCTAATGTAGGGAATAGATTTCTATCAATTCTTCTGGAACATTTGATTTGATTCTCAATTGTATTCTATCTGCAAATACGAACTTTTACGAAAGATTCACATCAGTGAAGGGGATTCAAGCATCCGATTATGCGGAAATGCTTAAGATGTTTATTAATCAAATAGAAATCTAATAGAAATCTATATTTTATTGCAATAGCAATAGCCAACAATAGATTTGTACTAGGTAGCAAAACAACTTGACAACCGTCCATCAACATCGACTCGTAGCGGGAGAGCCGGTCTCTGGTGGCGTGTCTGTACATCCTTGCGCCTCATTTTTTCAAATTGTGCTTCTTAAATCTCGGAAAGGATAAACTGATGCAACTAGAGACAGGTTGCCTACGCTCAGTATGTCTTTTCAGTGTCTACGACATGGTATCCCCATCCATTGTATCACCATTCATCGGGGGATAAAAGAAGACAGAGGAGCTGATTTCAAGTCGAAATGCAAGGAAAACATTTGCTCACACAACAATGCTTCTCGTTCAGTCCCGCCTTTGTCCACCTTTGCAGCGCCCCAACATTCCACGTCAAGGAGTCGTGCACAAATGACGTAATGCGAGAAAGGGGTTGGTACAGGTTGCGATATTTACCGTGTATTAGAGATAGGAAATTGCGTTACTAAGGGTGGGATCCGGTCCAAAATCCGGATTTTTAGCGTTACGTAGTTTGTGCACGACGCCTAACTCAACTGGACTACGATACACTATACTGTCAGTAACAAATCTTCCTAATGCACTCGTCTTAAATGCTTATATATCTTCCTGGCAGAATAACACGTTGTATTGAAAAGCTCTGTTTGGCAGGATTCCCCATCTTTCACGGAAGTGAGTAATGGAGCAGCCATGGTGAAAGAAAAAACGAAGTGAAAAAACTGAAACAGGCAGCGGAAACTCGGCTCAATAAATATTTCATGATCGGTTTTTCGATTTTACACTCATTTTTGAATGAAATCATGACCAGATAGAAAGGCTTTCAGCGAGTGAGATCTCTTCTAACGCCCGGAATCCGAATTCATTGAGATGCTTCGATTCTCGATGGCTCGGATTAACGCAAATACCATTTTGTGAGGTTACGATTTGTCTGATGATTGTTTGCTTGTTTTATGCCTCCATCCGGCGAAACATTACAAAACGTGACGCAAACCAAGTTTTGTTGCCATCATTCAGAGGGTTGCTCCGTATATCGTCTGGTTTGTATACACTGTGAAATGTACTGACATTCCCATCGAAATGTACTGACAGGACTGCTACATGACATCTACAATGCAATGAAGTGAATCTTTTCGATCTCTTCTTCTTTTCATCTTATTCTTGGAAAATACGCAGATGAAGCCTTTGCTTTGCGAATCATTTCGTTTTCCCCTCATTGTTTGTGTGATTCGCAATTGGTAAACGTTCTCCACTTGATAAGCTCCGAGAAGGCCCAAAAAGACATATAATTTACGCTAACATAAGCATTATTAGCGCAAAGATTTACATTCGGGTCAATTCCCTTCCATGTTGCTGCGCACTTATTTTAGTTAGTTCATGACGCAACTGTTCCGTAAAATGGCAAGAAAGCAAAGTTCTCGTTCGCGTTCAAGCGAAGGACATTTTTCCCCTTGTGCAACACAAACATACATACACATTGCGTTTCCCTTTTCACAGCGTCTATTGTTCCACCGGGAATGGCGTGCCATTTCTCACTTTGGTGATAAATGGTGACATTTTTCTCATATAACTCCCGCACCCATTAGTTAGGGAACAGTGAAAGGGTTTTTTTTCCATGGGCGCGACACAATTCTTGCTCGCCGAAGCGTCTCTCGCAGAAGAAGAAGTTTGCATTCGTGTGGAATTAGTTTTCATTAACTGGGTGTCAAACTAACGCACACATACAATTCTAGAGGGTGGTGATTCAAACGCGTTGTTGACGTAGAACTACAATTTTTCAACTTTGGATATCGTTCTAGGAAGCAGCCGAAGATGGTTGATCCAAGTGTTATATACAAATAAAAGTCACAGAAGGGTTGTGTACGAGATACGACCGCATAGTTGACGTAGGATTCGGTTAAGCTATCTGTGCATGCTGATTGTAGAATGGATAGGTTTGAAGAATTACATCGTTAACCTTTTTGTTCAACCAAAAACTGATTTACGGAATTTTACGTCAAAATAAATATGGTAACAGTAAAACCGGAATAATTTTTATTAAAATATGTCTGTAAAATTCAGAGCTCGAACATGGATGAAGGATATATTGCTATTATTTTGAAATTTTACATCATAGACAATAGACAATTGTTGGTGGTTGTATCTGTGAGATGTTCTGTGCTAGATTGGGTCGTAATGATTCGACAACGTCGTTACATCGCGCGTAAGGTCGATATGCAACATCGCCGCCACCTTGAAAACATAGTTTTCAATTATATTGCATTCGAACTGAACCATCATCAACAACTCTCTTCTTGACCAGCACGATGATGCCCTCCACAAATGCTTGGGGAACATTGTCGCTGAGTGCCTCATTCATCAACAGGTTCAGCTCTCGGTGGATGACGTCGAACAATCGGTGATAGAACTCCCTTGGTATTCTATTCTCTAATCTCTACTCTGTCTACATTCTTCTCTCTCTAGTCTCTACTCTCCCTACTCTCTACTTCCTCTACTCTCTCTACTCTCTCTACTCTCTCTATTCTCTCTACTTTCTACTCTCTCTACTCTCTCTGCTCTCAATTCTCTCTGCTCTTAATTCTCTTTGCTCTCAATTCTCTCTACTCTCTACTCTCTGCTCTCTACTCTCTACTCTCTACTCTCTACTCTCTACTCTCTACTCTCTACTCTCTACTCTCTACTCTCTACTCTCTACTCTCTACTCTCTACTCTCTACTCTCTACTCTCTACTCTCTACTCTCTACTCTCTACTCTCTACTCTCTACTCTCTACTCTCTACTCTCTACTCTCTACTCTCTACTCTCTACTCTCTACTCTCTACTCTCTACTCTCTACTCTCTACTCTCTACTCTCTACTCTCTACTCTCTACTCTCTACTCTCTACTCTCTACTCTCTACTCTCTACTCTTTACTCTCTACTCTCTACTCTCTACTCTCTACTCTCTACTCTCTACTCTCTACTCTCTACTCTCTACTCTCTACTCTCTTGGCAGACTTATCTCACTTCTTAACTAGACGAACCTAGCCAGAATTTTCACCTGCCCCCGGGCTTCTGAATGCCAAAGGGGGACTAGGCTCTGCGGAATGCACGTATCTGCATGCTCGTGCTGTTTCAGTCCTGACCGAGAAATTGTCGGACAATCGCGCAGGTGCTAAGGATGACCGACTTTTGGATGCCGGCCAATTCCTTCTCCATATTCAACACCTTTAGCGCTTCCAGAAGTGTCTTCGGGACAATTCCAGTTCCAGAGAGAACGACTGGAACAATTCTTGGGACCTCCCTTAGCCCCCACAGTTCCTTGAGCTCCACGGCCAATGGTCGGTACTTGCAGATTTTGCGACCGTGGGTCTCCTCCAGATTCTGGTTCAGTGGAATAGCGACATCGATGATGGTGACTTTGCGGTCGCTCTTGTCGTAAACCATTATATCTGGCCGGTTGTGGTGGATCGAGAGGTCGGTCAGAACAGTGCGATCCCAGTACAGCTTGAAACGGTCATTTTCCAGGACAGGTGCAGGCAGGTACCGGTAGTTTGGTACGTTGTCTTCCAGTAGAGCACATTGGAGCGCCAGTTGTCGATGAACAATACGGGCCACGTTGTTGTGGCGCTCGGTGTAGGCTGCGTTGGCCAAAACGGGACAGCCTCCCATAATGTGCTCTATGTTTTCACCTGGTTGATGGCACATCCGGCCAATGTCATCAACGTCTTGATGCCAGACGTACCGCCTGCAGTTTCTCGTCGGCATTATCCTGTCCTGGATGGCTATCATGTCGGCTTCTACTACTGAAGAGAGTTCACCACGCGTTAGCCACAGATTAGATGCGGCCTTGTCGACGTGTGGCCGATCCAGTTGATGGGGGTGGGCACCATGCACTGCCTTCTGCTTCCAAGCTGCAATCTTCTCCTCCACTGTCTGCAGATTGCAGTTGAGTTGGTACTCCGCTTGCGCCAAGTGCAGAGCGCTGTATCCTCTGTCGGCGGCGCAGACAGCCCGGTATAGCGCGTTTTGGTTGGCGCGTTCTGCGAAGTACTCGCGCAGTTGTCGTACCTGGGCAACACACAGTGCAGATATGTCGACTATTCCAAGTCCCCCTTCTTTGCGTGGCAGTGAAACTCTCTCCAGTGCCGATTGAGGATGGTGCATTCCGGCCTCTTTAAATGCTTTCCTCATCCTCCTCTCACGGTCCTCTAGGTCAGTTTTGCTCCATTTGACTACACTAAAACTGAAGGTCAGCAGGGGAACCGCGAATGTGTTGATCGCACGTACCTTGTTCCCCGCGTTGAGGAAAGTCCTCAGGACACAGTTCACTCGACTCAAGAACTTGTCTCGCAGCTCCGTCTTGATGTCGGAGTGGCGAATCCCGGTGAGCTGTCGGAATCCAAGATATTTATAGGATTCGCCACGAACCATGTCTCTTATGAACTCGCCGTCATAGACCTCGTAACTCCCGGATTCGGTAAGCTGCCCTTTCAGCAGATGGACACAGCGGCACTTATCAAGGCCGAACTCCATGCAGATGTCCCTGCTTATGTCTTCGACAACCCGGATAGCTACACCTAGACGCTGACGTGAATCAGCGTAGACCTTGAGATCATCCATGTAGAAGGTATGGGTCACTTCTTCGTGGGCGCCGTCGCCATACCTTATTTTATAGCCATGACCGTTTCTATTGAGCGTCCTACTGAGGGGGTTCAGTGCCAGACAAAACCAAAGCGGGCTGAAAGAGTCGCCTTGGAATATCCCCCTCTTTATCTGCAGCGTTCTAGATTGCAACACATTTTCCCCATCACTGAGGTGCAGAGACGTACTCCACTGCCTCATCGCATGCTGCAGGAACCTAACGACGACGGGATCAATTTTGTAGAGCTCCAATACCCGGACGAGAAACGAGTGAGGTATGGAGTCATAAGCCTTCCTGTAATCGATGTAGGCCATACTTAGGTTCCGCTGGTTATATACCGCCTGGCCGACTATGGCTGCGTCGATGATGGCCTGGTCTTTGCAGCCATGCGTATTTTTCCTGCATCCTTTCTGCTCTTCTGCGATGATGTGATGCTGTTCGCAGTGAGCAGAAACTTTGGCGGTAATTATGCTGCTCAGTATTTTGTACAGACTCGATAGGCACGTTATCGGTCTGTACTTTGATGGGTTCAATGTGTTGCTGTCTTTCGGGAGGAGGAAGGTGACGCCACGGGTGGCGAATTCAGGAAGGTTGTGTGGGTCACGTAGCACCTTGTTGAAGCACTCAGCTATCTTTGGATGTGCGACGGTCAGCTTCTTGTGCCAAAAGTTCTGGACACCATCGGGGCCCGGTGCTGCCCAGTTCCTCAGGTACCGCGAGGCTTCGCGGACATCGTTCTCTCCGACGATGATAGCTGGCATCTCTCCAATTTCACCACAACTCTCCTCCTCCCGTCTTAACCACATTTGCCCGTCGCGATGTTCTACTGGGGTCTCCCAAATACCAGCCCAGAAGTTCGTCACATCGCTAATATCTGGCAAACCTTCGCGGTAGTCGGGCTTCTCGTCGCTAATGTGGTCGTAGAACGCTTTCTCGTTATCTCTGAACATCCGATTTTGTTCCTGGCGCTTTGCAGAGTCAGAGTAACGTTTCAGCCGTTTTGTAAGGACGCTCAATTGCTGTACCAGTGTGTCGAGTTTTTCCGTCAGCTGGTGAGCTCCCAGCTGGCGAAGTTCAGTAGGCCGCACGATCACAGCAACTTGGCGACATAATTTCACCGATCTGCTGCCTCTTTTGTACGCCATCAGTCTTCCAATTGCGGCGCGCTTGTTTAGGATCCGTTGCTCCAATCTCCTTCGCCATGGAGGCTTACGCCTTTCACGCAGATGTTGGAGCAGTCCGCCTCTTGGCCTAATACGGTATCCTAAACTTTTGGCGGTCGCCACAGCAGCACAGTAAACTTTCAGTTGCAGCTCCTCCATGTTCTCAGCATCAACCAAGTGCAGCGGAAGAACATGCTCGTTCATGAGCTTTACTGCACTTGTCAGCCTGCGGGAATGCTGCAACTTCGGGATCCTGGGGCGCGACAAAGGGTCCGTGTCGCGGAACTGTGAGATCGCCTCGTCGTATTGGAAGACCAGACCGCGTAGTAGTTGTTGATCTGGCTGTGGATCTTCCGGCTCAGAGGATTGTTGTACTGTGGCCTCCACTGGTGCTGATTCGCGAGCCCCACTCGCGAATGAATTGCTCAGCCGTACTGAACTTCGTCTCGACACATCGCTTGCTCTGCTTGTTCTGGAGCTTAGTTCTCTCTGCACCTGCTGCTTGATCTCGTCGACTTGCGTTTGGGAGAGCATATTGTTGCGTACAATCGCTCTACGCCTCGCGTTCATCGCGTTTTGGTCAAGCCTCCCGACGAACTCTGGATACGCTTCCTCGAACATTGCGAGTATTCGAGGGCGACCGCTCATGTCCGTCTCCAAAGCAGTGCAGATGTAATAGGCGCGGATCACGAATTCATTCATTTCATGTGTCCACATGATCCGTCGCCTAGTAGTACCCACAAGTGTGGACGACTGTCGTCTGACAGTCGCAACACGCCTCGTAGGCGCAGCGTTTCGTTGGTGATGTCGATGGCTGCTGTTTCCGTGTGGCGGTAGCTCTTCGGGTTGAACCCGGCTGGTGGCCCGCTCTTGCACATCGCCCTCCAGCCGCTGGCCGCTCGCTCTTACGCCCGTTCCAGGACCAGCTCCAGTTCGGGGACCCTCCTCGGGTGATCGCATTCGTAGTATTCGTCTTGACCTTAGCTCCATTGTCTGGGTGTATCTCCTTTGCCCGGGAGACAGCGGGTTGGCAAGGCCTCCATGACCCGGGAGGCCTTCCCCGGGAGAGATATAGCGCTCTGACTCGCTCGCACCCCCTCACTTAGCCACTTTCGACACCCGTTCTCGGAGCCAAGACCAGGTGTGTGTTTCCAGTTCACGCCCGATCTAAAAATGTTGTCATATGATCTTCGTGGAGGCGTGAGATAGGAACATTTGAGACCAACAGGTAGGCTCCTACCCAGCCTTATCTGGGAAGGGATAACCCAGACGTCGAGTGGGGATCGCACCCACAAAAACCAAGCCCTCTACTCGTAGCCTCATTCCCCCCGGGACCACATCTAGGCGACTACTTCAGGGGGCGGCTGTGCTCATGCACTTCACGAGTTTTCAACGCAAGCTAGCGTTGATCCTTTCCTTTTTCTCTATATTCTTATTCACCATTCGTTGCTCTCCACTACGCTTATGACCATTTTGCAGGCATCCATTTACCCGTCGAGACGTGCACCGATTAGGAAGCGCCCTCCAACTTAACGCGCGCCCCGTCACAGTCACCCTTGCAGGATTTCTCTTCCCAACGGTAGTACTAGCTTTTGTACCTTCCATCGATCCGGAAAGTAGCATTCGTCTAGACACTTCTGCATTGCTGTCCTGAACATATCAGGGAATGCTAGGACTGCCGCTTTTAAAGCTACGTTGGGGATTCCATCTGGGCCAGGCGCTTTCTTCGTTTTGAGACGTTTCATAGCTGCAACTAGCTCGTCGTTCGTCACCTCTCTGCGTTCGATGTTATCCTCATCCTCTCCATATGGCATGGGTGGCCAGGTCGTTGGGTCGTGCTGCGGAAATAACTTCCACGATAGTTTTGACGTAGGACTACGTCTTTCATTTCTATACCGGGGTGTAAAATCAAAGTTTCGAAAACGAAAGCGTTACGCCGGAGACCGAGATTTTGAGTGTTAATAGCTCCTAAACAACTGAACGAAATGGTATGATAAACACTTCATTCGAAAGATAAAATGTCTACGCGTTCTATACTTGTTACTTTCTGATCAAAAAACTTGTTTCAATAGTCTTAAATTTGCTTTCAAAACAGGCTATTGAAATCACCAATCGGTATATAAGCGAGCGCCGCTCGGAAATCCACTCAGTTCTAATTGAACAGCGATTGGAGCATGTTGTCGCTGTTGTGGTGAAGCTCTTCATTTATCATGAAAGCGCGGATGAACGGTGTCACCAAGAGCCTGTTTGTGCACCTTAGGCCAGAAGGGAATCCATCAGGAGGAGAGTTTTTTTTTTTTTTTTTTTTTTTTATATCTGTATTATAGTGATTTTCAACTCATTTGGTTGGTTCGTCACTTTTACTTCCATTTTTGGAAGAATGTCGGGAGTGAGAATTGAACTCGTGACCTTTTGCGTGAGAGGCATGGATGTTACCACTACGCCAGATCGCCTCCTATCAGGAGGAGAGTGATGCCACAAACGGTTCCCCGGGAAGATCTCGAAGCAGCCGCTACACACACACACACACACATATACATGCGCGGAATTCTTTCCGTTTGGATGCCATTCAGCATCGAGAAAGATCCGGAGAATAATCTGCCAGTTCCTCTGGAAATTTAAAAATACATTCATGTGAAAGAGTTTATTTGAATGTTTTCTATCCATGTAACACTGTGACCAATTATGTTTCAATCAAGTGCTATTAACAGATGGTTATTGAGTTAGCATAAACCACTGGTGGGCTTCCAGTATCGAGGAAAATGTGGAAATATCTAATCGTTACTGAAAATAATCTGCCAGTTCCTCTGGGCATTTAAAAATACATTCATGTGAAAGAGTTTATTTGGATGTTTTCTATCCATGTAACACTGTGACCAAATATGTTTCAATCAAGTGCTATTAACGGATGGTTATCGAGTTAGCATAAACCACTGGTGGGCTTCCAGTATCGAGGAAAATGTGGAAATATCTAATCGTTACTGAAAATAATCTGCCAGTTCCTCTGGGAATTTAAAATAACATCCATGTGAAAGAGTTTATTTTAATGTTTTCTATCCATGTAACACTGTGACCAAATACATTTGGTTTTGTGATTTTTCAATCAATCGCAATTAACAGAATAGCTTCTGAAGATTATTCTTCCCCATCAGTAGGATATTTCCGTATATTGTATGCGCCCGCAATCGATTATTGTTCAGTCGCCGAAAGTTCCGAGCTCAGAGAGTTCATTCCCCTCTAGTTTGCCTTCCAAATTGCCATCGTAAACCACGCCTTCTCTCGATTCAATCACGCACAAAAAGCATACTTAAGCGATATTCTGGTGGTGAGATGCATTCATTTTTCGTGAGGACATCGACAAAACAACATCGTTGCTGAGGGTGCTGGACGGCGAAGGATCGAGATCTGCCCTGAAACGCAAGCAGTTTGTTTGATCCTGTGAGGGAGCACAGAGAAGCCGATCCTTCAGGAGAAGAGAAAGTGACCATCGAAGCAGCCGCTACACACACCCATACACGCACGGAATTCTTTCCGTTTGGATGCCATTCAGCATCTAGAAAGATCCGGAAAATAATCTGCCAGTTTCTCTGGGGATTTAAAAATACATTCATGTGAAAGAGTTTATTTGAATGTTTTCTATCCACGTAACACTGTGACCAAATACATTTGGTTTTGTGATTTTTCAATCAATCGCAATTAACAGGATAGCTTCTGAAGATTATTCTTCCCCATCAGTAGGATATTTCCGTATCCAATATTGGATGCATAAAACCTTGTGCCTCCAACGTAACGCTCTCGTTTTCGAAGTCCCTCAAATATTCATTCATTCAGAATGAACTCAGATTCAACAAATGATCTCTAAATCAACGATAGTCCTACGTCACCCTTGCGGTTATACCATAGATATAACCCACTTCCTGTTTTGACGTAGGACTACGTCTAACCGGAAGATATAGGGGGTGAAATGGAAATCTAGGCACTGAACAAGTAGGAAAAAATGCAAGATTTGGAACGCTTATAACTCGAGCATTTCTCAATAGATCGCAAAGGTTTTTGCATCAATTGATAGGAAATATATCTACGCATCTATCATAACGAATAACATTTCATTTTTCTTGAGATAAATAATTGAATAATTGTGAAATATCAAGCATTGTCCAAATACACTATGTGCCCATTTTTGATTGGTCCATTTTGTGCTCCTCAAATCGTACCGACCAAAACGGGCAACCAGAGCAGCAGCGAAATAGAATGAAGCACGATTGGAAAGGAAAAAGAAAAAAATGAGGGAAACATTGGTCGCAGTCTCACACATGCGTAATTCTCGAGCCAGCCAGTCAGCTTAAAAATCCCCTCTCCGCTGCCGTAACGATCATTCTCATCCGAACCGTACACCACATCGTTTCGCATCACCTCACATCAACAAACCAACACAAGCAGCCATGGTTGGATATGGCAAAGGAGGAAAAGTGAAGGGAAAGGCAAAATCCCGCTCGAACCGTGGTGGTCTGCAATTTCCCGTAGGTGTATCCGCCAATTGCACCGGAAAAGGTAGCTAGGTCGAGCGCGTTAGTACCTGTGTACCAGTCCACCTAGCCGGCGTTATATAGTTTCGGCCGCCGGAGTGATCGAGTTGGCTGGCAAAGCTGCTCGCGACGATAAGAAAACCTGCATTCGGAACATAACACATTCGGTTCGGCGGACATCAAGACAACAGGCAGTTGCAGCGAATGGCGAGTGGCAAACGCAATCGCGAAACGGCATCAGGTAGCAGAAGAAAAAAGTTTGTTCTTTATATAAACTGCTTTGGTGGCAAATCCAGAACAAGGCGGCATCGAGGGCGTTCGAAATGGTTTTTTTCAAAACCACGAGTACTAAGTTTTCTAAATTGGAACCATTCCATAAAACAAGGCGCTTTTCAGGGCCATTAAACCTTCCAAAAAAGAGTTTAGGAAATAAAGTTCAATGCTTTCTAAAACATTATCCAAAATAATAATAAAACACAAATTGATGTTTTCATAATTTGTTTGCCAGGATTTGATGAGTATGTGAATTTGGCAGTTGTTCTGAGCTTATTGATAGTTGGGAACTTTCCTGATTATTCAATTTTCACCAATTCTTAAATTGTTTCCAGATTGAAAGTACAGTAATCTACAATTAGTTCGACATTTAGCTAATTGGACGGACATGTAATGTGACTTATTTAGTTGGACATTTCTGTAAACATAGAGATCCAAATTATGATCCCACATTGAAAGTCAACACTGTACCACTGTCATCGCAAATGTTCAATTACAGGTTAAAATTACCTCCAATCCGACACTGAGTAGTGGTAATGCGACGTGTCATTGAATGTAATATACTGTAAAATATGTCACAAGCTGGATGGGAAGAAATTTTCCAACTGTGAAAGCTGTGGCGAGTGACAACAAATCGCTAAACAGGAAGGTTTAGTCGAACAAGATGGGGATATCGAGTGATAACAAAACAATAAACTCTTTAGACTTTTTGTGATCCTGAAAAGGACCCTTTTTAGTCTGTATGTGAATCCAACGAGCGAACAAATCGTAATGAATGTATTTTTTTGCCATCGCTCCCTTTCAACGCTCATTCGTTCGTCTCGTTGGACCCGCCCCTTTGGCTGAGTCTGCCGATTTGTCTCTATCCTGTGAGTGTGTACCGCTAGAGTATAAAACACGCGGACCCCAAAAAAATATCTTATTTTCTTTCAAACCGTAAACCCGTGTGGTTGTACGGCATCGGCATCGTGTACTCAACAAAGGAGGAAAAGAGAAGGGGAAGGCAAAATCTCGCTCGAACCGTGGTGGTCTGCAATTTCCCGTAGGTGTATCCGCCAATTGCACCGGAAAAGGTAGCTAGGTCGAGCGCGTTAGTACCTGTGTACCAGTCCACCTAGCCGGCGTTATATAGTTTCGGCCGCCGGAGTGATCGAGTTGGCTGGCAAAGCTGCTCGCGACGATAAGAAAACCTGCATTCGGAACATAACACATTCGGTTCGGCGGACATCAAGACAACAGGCAGTTGCAGCGAATGGCGAGTGGCAAACGCAATCGCAAAACGGCATCAGGTAGCAGAAGAAAAAAGTTTGTTCTTTATACAAACTGCTTTGGTGGCAAATCCAGAACAAGGCGGCATCGAAGGCGTTCGAAATGGTTTTTTTCAAAACCACGAGTACTAAGTTTTCTAAATTGGAACCATTCCATAAAACAAGGCGCTTTTCAGGGCCATTAAACCTTCCAAAAAAGAGTTTAGGAAATAAAGTTCAATGCTTTCTAAAACATTATCCAAAATAATAATAAAACACAAATTGATGTTTTCATAATTTGTTTGCCAGGATTTGATGAGTATGTGAATTTGGCAGTTGTTCTGAGCTTATTGATAGTTGGGGACTTTCCTGATTATTCAATTTTCACCAATTCTTAAATTGTTTCCAGATTGAAAGTACAGTAATCTACAATTAGTTCGACATTTAGCTAATTGGACGGACATGTAATGTGACTTATTTAGTTGGACATTTTTGTAAACATAGAGATCCAAATTATGATCCCACATTGAAAGTCGACACTGTATCACTGTCATCGCAAATGTTCAATTACAGGTTAAAATTACCTCCAATCCGGCACTGAGTGGTGGTAATGCGACGTGCCATTGAATGTAATTTACTGTAAAATATGTCACAAGCTGGATGGGAAGAAATTTTCCAACTGTGAAAGCTGTGGCGAGTGACAACAAATCGCTAAACAGGAAGGTTTAGCCGAACAAGATGGGAATATCGAGTGATAACAAAAACACAACACCAAAGGTTCTTTTCAGAACCATTAACATATTCATAAAGAGTAAACAGTAAACTAATCCATTTTTCAGGTAGATAGGTAGGTATTCACGTAGGTGAAGAAAATAAAACAATATATTTAAAATATATATTTAACAAAAGCTGTCACCTTTGTATAGTCCTACGTCACTCCGGTTATGTCCCCGACATTACCCACCCGTCTTTTTAATTTTTCGGGACACATTTCGGAAGGTGTCGTTGGGCCCCTGAGCTTCGCCATCACCACTCGGTAAGCATTGCCCCATGGATTGACGTCCACGTCCCGACATAACTCCCTGAAGCAATTAGATTTGCTCCGCTTAATCGCCCGTTTAAGAGTGGATCTAGCCTCTCTAAATTCCACTCTCCGCTCTTCTCTGGTGTCTATGCTTGACCGTTGGAAGCGTCTTCTGGCGTTGAGGCAGTTGGCCCGAAGTACGCCAAGTGTCTCACTCCACCAGTAGGCTGGAGGTCGCTTATACCTGGGTTCCCTTTTTCTTGGCATTGTTATATCACATGCTTTGGCTAGCGTTTCCGTCAGTTCATCTGCGTTCATGTTAAAGACGCCACTCTCCACGCGTAGTGCTTCGATGAAAAGATCCTTGTCAAAGATTTTTGTCTTCCACCTGCGTGGGCATGTCCTAGTTATCCGTACTGCCACGGAGTGTCGTTGGCCAATGGTATAACGAACGGCTTGATGATCACTGTGTGTGTATCCTTCGCATACCCTCCATCTCATTTTTGTCATTAACGACGGACTGCAAAAAGTCAAGTCGATGATGGACTCTCGGCCATCTCGACGGAAGGTACTAGTGGTACCCTCGTTGCACAGGGTAACATCCAGCGTGGCCAGAGCTTCTAGTAAGCAAGTCCCTCTCGCGTTGGTGCATCTGCTTCCCCAATCTACTGCCCAGGCATTGAAATCCCCTCCTATAACGACTGGTTTTCGTTCAGCGAGCTCCTCGGTGAGGACATCCAGCATATAGTGGAACTGGTCCATCGTCCATCTGGGAGGTGCGTAGCAACTGCAGATGAAAATTCCGTTGATCTTTGTGATCACGAAACCCTCGCGAGTCCTCGAGACTACCTCCTGAATGGGATATCGGCCCATGACCTGGATGGCGGCCATTCCCACTTTATCCGTCACCCAATTACCGTTACCGGGGGGAATGCGATACGGCTCCGCGATAATTGCGACATCACATTTTGTTTCTGTCGTTGACTGCCACAACAGTTGCTGTGCGGTGTCACAATGGTTGAGATTTATTTGGATTATCTCCATCACTGTTCGCTTGCCCTCGCCTGTTTGTACACAGGGCAATTAAAGCCTCCCGTCGTATGGTCATTACTGTCTTCTTTTTCGCAGAGCATACACCTTGGTTTTTCCTTGCAGTCGCTGGCAAAGTGTCCCTCTATTCCGCATTTCCTGCAAAGTTTGGATCTATCTGGCCCCAAGCAGCCTTTCGCCAGATGGCCGAAGTTTAAACACTTGAAACATCGCTCCAATTGCTTTGGGACAGGCGGAACAATTCTAAAACGACCCACAGCCCAGCAGACGTTTATACTCTCTAGCTTCAGCAGCTTGTTCGCTGCGTCCGTTGGGAGACGAATCGTCCAGACCAGACAAAAACTGCGTTAGATGGAAATTTACCTCTCCGTATTTCCTGTTCACCCAGCCCATTAGTGTCGGTATGAGCCTGTGCGTCCACCTGCCGTTTTGCGCGGCACTCCACTCTTGCTGCCACCTAGCCATCGACTCCGCCCTCATTAGCTTCCGGATTCCTCTGGTTCCCCTCCTCCTATAGCACTCGCTGTCCTCCGCCAAGATGATGTCTATGGGGACCAACCTGGCTATGACGTAGACCGCTTCTGTTGACACGGTTCTGTACGCACTCGCGACTCGCATCGCCATGAGCCGGTACGTACTATTCAGCCTCTTCGTGTTCCGCTGAGTTTCTAACGCCGCGATCCAGGCTGGACCACCGTAACGTAGTGTCGATGAGGAGACACTAGCCAAGAGGTGCCTCTTGCTGCTGCTTGGACCAAAGTTGTTGGGCATGATTCGTGTCAGTGCATTGATTGCCTTCGTTGCTTTTTTACAAGCGTAGTCGACGTGACTGTTGAAGTTCAGTCGATCGTCGATCTGCACCCCCAGGTATTTTAGGTCTCGCTTCGAGGTTATCGAGTGCTCTCCAATTGTGATTTCTGCACGTTGCACCGCCCTGCGGTTGCTGACAATCAGCATTTCCGTCTTGTGGTGGGCTATCTGCAGTTTCACACTTTGCATCCACCTTCCGATCATGTCTATCGACTCGGTCGCGAGCATTTCGACCCGTTCCAAAGATTCCCCTGTCGCGAGAATAACGATGTCATCCGCGAAGCCAATGATCTCCACACCTCTGGGCAGATTCAGTTTTAGTACACCATCGTACATACTGTTCCAGAGCGATGGGCCCAGGATAGAGCCCTGCGGAACTCCCGCCGTAGTTTTAATCTGCGCCTGGCCCGTGTTTGTCTCGTACACCAGCACACGGTTCTCGAAGTAGCTTCTCAGTATTCTACACAGGTAGTCTGGGACTTTCATCGTGTGGAGCGCAGTCGCGATGGCCTCCCAGCTGGCACTATTGAACGCGTTCTTAACGTCGATCGTTATCACTGCGCAGTATCGATTTCCTCTGAGCTTCTGTTTGGATGCTCTGTTGGCTCTTTCGACCACTATGCGAATGGCATCTACCGTGGATCTCCCTTTCCGAAATCCGAATTGATTATCGGACAGTCCACGAACTCCCTCCGTGCATTCCGTCAGCCTATTAAGGATGATTCTCTCCAAAAGTTTCCCAAGAGTGTCCAACAGGCATATGGGTCTATACGATGCTGGACCACCCGGCGTCTTTCCTGGCTTGGGCAGTAGTACTAGCTGTTGTACCTTCCATCGATCCGGAAAGTAGCATTCGTCTAGACACTTCTGCATGGCTGTCCTGAACATATCAGGGAATGCTAGGACTGCCGCTTTCAAAGCTACGTTGGGGATTCCATCTGGGCCATGCGCTTTCTTCGTTTTTAGGCGTTTGATAGCTGCAACTAGCTCATCGTTCGTCACATCTCTGCGTTCGATGCTATCCTCATCCTCTCCATATGGCGTGGGTGGCCAGGTCGTTGGGTCGTGCTGCGGAAATAACCCTTCCACGATAATTTTTAATTTTTCGGGACACATTTCGGAAGGTGTCGTTGGGCCCCTGAGCTTCGCCATCACCATTCGGTAAGCATTGCCCCATGGATTGACGTCCACGTCCCGACATAACTCCCTGAAGCAATTAGATTTGCTCCGCTTAATCGCCCGTTTAAGAGTGGATCTAGCCTCTCTGAATTCCACTCTCCGCTCTTCTCTGGTGTCTATGCTTGACCGTTGGAAGCGTCTTCTGGCGTTGAGGCAGTTGGCCCGAAGTACGCCAAGTGTCTCACTCCACCAGTAGGCTGGAGGTCGCTTATACCTGGGTTCCCTTTTTCTTGGCATTGTTATATCACATGCGGTTGCTAGCGTTTCCGTCAGTTCATCCGCGTTCATGTTCAAGACGTCGCTTTCCACGCGTAGTGCTTCGATGAAAAGATCCTTGTCAAAGGTTTTTGTCTTCCACCTGCGCGGGCATGTCCTATTTATCCGTACTGCCACGGAGTTTCGTTGGCCAATGGTATAACGGATGGCTTGATGATCACTGTGGGTGTATCCTTTACATACCCTCCACCTCATTTTCGTCATTAACGAAGGACTGCAGAAAGTCAAGTCGATGATGGACTCTCGACCCTCTCGGCGGAAGGTACTAGTGGTGCCCTCGTTGCACAGGGCAACATCCAACTTGGCTAGAGCTTCTAGTAAACTAGTCCCTCTCGCGTTGGTGCATCTGCTTCCCCACTCTACTGCCCAAGCATTGAAATCCCCTCCTATAACGACTGGTTTTCGTTCGGCGAGCTCCTCGGTGAGGACATCCAGCATATAGTGGAACTGGTCCATCGTCCATCTGGGAGGTGCGTAGCAACTGCAGATAAAAATTCCGTTGATCTTTGTGATCACGAAACCCTCGCGAGACCTCGAAACTACCTCCTGAATGGGATATCGGCCCATGACCTGGATGGCGGCCATTCCTACTTTATCCGTCACCCAATTACCGTTACCGGGGGGAACGCGATACGGCTCCGCGATAATTGCGACATCACATTTTGTTTCTGTCGTTGACTGTCACAACAGTTGCTGTGCGATGTCACAATGGTTGAGATTAATTTGGGTTATCTCCATCACTGTTGGCTTTCCCTCGCCTGTTTGTACACAGGGCAATTAAAGCCTCCCGTCATATGGTCATTACTGTCCTCTTTTTCGCTGAGCATACACCTTGGTTTTCCCTTGCAGTCGCTGGCAAAGTGTCCCTCTATTCCGCATTTCCTGCACAGTTTGGATCTATCTGGCCCCAAGCAGCCTTTCGCCAGGTGGCCGAAGTTTAAACACTTGAAACATCGCTCCAGTTGCTTGGGAACAGGCGGAATGATTCTAAAACGACCCACAGCCCAGCAGACGTTTATACTCTCTAACTTCAGTAACTTGTTCGCTGCGTCCGTTGAGAGACGAATCGTTGTGGTCTGCGTCCCGCGATACGCCTTTCGTAGTCGGATTTTCATCGGAACTTTGCCCAGGATGTTTTCCTCCTCCAACTTCTGACGTAGGTCTATCTCGGTGGTGAACAGACTGAGGTTCCTGCATTCTATCGATGCCTCGGAGGATAAGGCTCTCACGTTCGCTCCATCGCCGAGAACCCTTTCTACAAGATCCTTGAATGCTGAGCTCCTGATTTCTGGGTCTCTCTTCAGCTCGAACAGCATTTCGCCGTTCTGGGTGCGCCTGGACTTCACCACGCTCTCCTCCAGTTTCTTGAGGCCAGGGTCCTCTCGCATTTTTTTAAAGAGATCAGCGTATGATACGTTGCCCTTCGCTTCGACGATGAGTGCATCGCCTTTGTCTCTCGCCCGCCGAGGATTAGGCTTCTTGTCTTTTGGCCCCTGCCACTTTTCATTCTCTTTCTTATTTTTTTCCACTATTTTCACTTTTCTCTCCCTCTCTTTTTCTTCGTTCCTTTGTTTTTTCTTGTTTCTTTTCGTAACCGTGCTCCAGTCGTTTCTTTTGCTATCGGTGCTGATCTGGTCATCGCTGTCACCCAGCTCTTCGCTGTCGCCCTGGGCGGCACTATCGTCTTGATCATCGTTGTCGTGATCGTCCTTGCGTTTTTTGAGCATTTCTTCTTCTGCTTGTGAATCCTTTTTTCTTTTTTCCGAACGGTTTCGACGAATCTTTGGCGTCACCTGTCCAGCTGCAGCTCTTTGCAACGCTTCTGCGAGTGCCTTCTCGGCGGTTTTCGTCCTTTCGACGAGTCCATCGTGCTCCTTCAAAGCTCGTCCCAAGAGAGATCTTATACCCGACATCCTGGTCTTGATCTCCTTATGCACGTTGGGTTTGTCCTGCACGAAGGTGTCAAGTTCTTTGACCCTCAACATGATCGTGCTCAGGATGCTATCTCCAGTCAGCCCTCCTTCCTGGGTTAAACTACCGCTGGACTTTGGCAGGAACAGGGGATTGATCCCCCGACTTTGCTGGGTCTCAGGTATTCCTCCATTACTGCCGCTAGGGCCTGGTGTTTCCACTTGTTTGAGTATTGGCGATCGCAGAAGCTTTTTACTACGAATGAACGCGTTGGCTTGGTCACCTGTATCCATCATACTCTCTCTTCGTTCTTCGTTGGTTTTGTAGGTTGTCTCCATTTTGGTTGGGTCCCAACTTCGGGCCGCTATCTCCGCTCGTTGTACATAGTCGCCTTTTTGTGATCCCATGGTTATCTATGCAAGCAGTGAGGCCATGCAGGGGTTGACACGGTCCTTCATGGGGACCGTGTTCAGAGCCGGATCAGCGCAAGTCAGGAATGTGACATCTGATGCCTAGTACCTAGTGCCAAGGCCTAGACGAGCATCGAACGTACCCGAAGACTTGCCAAGTTGTTACCGGGACGGGGGCAACCGTACTATTAACCCACACGCCATTTCAGGTAGGTGTCACCCTTCCTTACTCAGGGAGCAGAATAGCACGACTGTCGGCTTTTAGCATCGCATGTTATCCGTTTTCGTGTCTTGTCCGTTTTCCATGTCATACCAGTATGTCGTAATCAGGATCTTACTGGCGTCGATCCTGATGTGCTCGGCACTCCTCTCGTTGCTCCTGTACACGGTATTTCCCCCGTGCATTCTCCATAGGCTTTACCGCGCCCTTACTCGCGTTGTCACCCGATTAGTCGCCTTCTACGACAGGGACAGGGACGTAGACCCGAAGTGCTATTCTAGGCCGGCAGCTCCACGGCTACTACTCTCTACTCTCTACTCTCTACTCTCTACTCTCTACTCTCTCTATTCTCTCTGCTCTCTACACTGTACTCCCTCTACTCTATCTACTCTCTCTACTCTCTCTACTCTGTACTCCCTATACTCTCTCTACTCTCTCTACTCTCTCGACTCTTTACTCTCTACTATCCACTCTCTACTCTCTACTCTCCACTACAAAAAAATTGCACACACAAACACATACACGCACATGCACGCACAAACGAACACATGCACACACGCAGACGCGCACGGCCTCATACACAAAATCACATCGCAGCTGCTCACTGCTCACTCTCTCACTGTGTTTGTATTTACGTCGAGAATACGATCATTTACGATCGTTTGCGACTGCTCACGACGACCGCGCTTTTTTTTTTGCGATTTTGACGTAGGATTACGTCTTTCTGGAACATATTGGGGTACAAATTGAAAATCGAAAATCGAGCACATCGTGAAAATTGTGCAATTTCAAACGCTTATTGCTCAGTCATTTCACGATGGATTGATGAAATTTGTACGTCAATCGATTTCGGCACTCCATAACAATTTTTTATATTGAATAAAATTATATATGTCATGAAACTAACTATCGAGCAATTGAAAAATCTCAACCCCTATCCTAACGGAAATATCCACTTGTAATTGGTCGAAATTGACGACACATGCGGCAGTTCCATAACAGAGACATCAAAATCAAGCTGCCTGGGGGAAATCGACATTGCAAATACATGAAAGTATGGGGAACTTTTGTTCCTACTGGAATGTGATCCCTAACAGAGACATCAAAATCAAGCTGCCTGGAGGAAAACGACATTGCAAATACATGAAAGTAGGGCGAGCTTTAGTTCCTACCGAAATATATTCCCTAACAGAGACATCAAAACCATGGGGCCCGAGGGAAATCCGCATTGCAAATATATGCAAGTCGGGGACATTTTTATATTGAAAATAAGGTGAGTGGTATGATTAATTCTAGTAAAAGAAAAAATTTGGAACTTTAATGATGGTTGTTTCGTGAATTTTCATATCAATGACCGATCGTGTATTGTGAAAAATTTAGCACAAGTGTAATTGTAAAATTGTATATGGTAGTAGTTGTGTTAAAAATGACTTGTTTTTTTTAATATTAAATCGCTTATTTTTACAGGCTCAGTTACATAAGTTTAAAGGAGCCAAACTCCTATTTGTATAGTTACAAGTATATATAAACATTTTTTATTAATTCTAATGTTAATGAAGTAGAGAACCGATTACTCGCGGCTTGCTCGAGTTTAGAAGGGTGACATTTTTTTCAGGAAAAGGATGGGATATAAGGATATGTTGACAATGTTCACACTCACATTCGCACTCACATTCATCATAATCAATTCTTAAGCCTATCGTATATCTAACATGTATTTACATTTCACCTTATTCTATTGTTAGTAAGAAGGGATTTGATTTCTCGCGAAAGGAAAGGAAAAGGATAATATAAGGATATAAGGACAATCACACACGAAGATTGATAGCTTTTAGGAAGACATATATTTGGAACATGTAATCAAGGTCTAAACCAGCTAACACATCTCTCACCGGCACATTGGGCTGCCTTCCTCTAGCCCGAAGGGAGTTTTCTAAATTCGATCTGGCAACAAGATACTCTTCGCACGACCAAACAACGTGTTCGATGTCGTGGTAACCTTGGCCACAAGCACAGATATTGCCATCGGCAAGATTAAAACGAAAGAGTAGCGCGTCTAACGAACAGTGATTGGACATGAGTCGAGAGAAGGTGCGAAAAAAGTCCCGACTTAAGTCCAGACTTTTGAACCATGGTTTGAGGCTAACCTTAGGGATAATCGAGTGAAACCACCGGCCCAATTAATCTTCGTTCCATTTACGTTGCCAGTTAGCGATGGTATTTTTACGGACTAAAGAATAAAATTCATTGAAAGCGATTTGACGCTGATAAATATCGCCTTCAATTACACCTACCTTTGCCAATGAGTCAGCCCTCTCGTTACCCGGAATTGAGCAATGTGAAGGGACCCAGACAAAGGTAATGACATAACAGCGTCTGGATAAAGCACTCAAAATTTCTCGTATTCTCTCAATGAAGTACGGCGAGTGCTTTTCCGGCCTCACTGAACGGATAGCTTCGACAGAGCTAAGACTATCCGTTACAATGTAATAGTGTTCAACAGGTCGTGAGGCGACGCTGTCCAGCGCCCAGTGTATCGCTGCCAATTCAGCAATATACACTGAGCAAGGATTCTGAAGACTGTGGGAGGTGCTAAAAAATTCGTTGAACACTCCAAATCCTGTGGACTCATTCATAGAGGACCCATCAGTAAAGTACATATTATCACAATTGACACGCCCATACTTTGCATTGAAGATCGTAGGAATGATCCCCGATCGATGATAATCTGGAATTCCATGGATTTTCTCCTTCATGAACAGATCAAAATGTACAGAGGAATTGATGTAGTCAGGAAAACAAACACGGTTGGGAGTATACGAAGAAGGATCAACCTGCATGGAGATGAATTCATGATATGAGCTCATGAATCCTGAATGAAAATTTAGCTCGATAAGCTGCTCAAAATTTCCGATCACCAATGGGTTCATAACCTTACACCGGATGAGGAACCGAAGAGATAATAAATTGAAGCGATCTTTTAGTGTGAGTACGCCTGCCAAAACCTCGAGACTCATGGTATGCGTTGAGGGCATACATCCCAACGCAATACGGAGACAAAGATACTGAATTCGCTCGAGTTTAATGAGATGTGTTTTGGCAGCTGATTGAAAACAGAAACTGCCATACTCCATCACTGAGAGAATAGTTGTTCGATACAACATTATAAGATCTTCGAGATGGGCTCCCCACCATGTGCCGGTAATTGTACGGAGAAAGTTTATTCTTTGTTGGCATTTTTTACTCAGATACCTAATATGGGCCCCCCAAGTACATTTGGAGTCGAACCAGACCCCAAGATACTTGAATGACATAGCATGAGTGATCGGTTTACCCAAAAGTTGAAGCTTTGGTTTTGCTGGTCTATGCTTCCTAGAAAAAACCACCATCTCTGTTTTCTCCGTGGAGAATTCGATCCCTAGCCCAATGGCCCAGGTTGAAAAATTGTTCAAAGTATCTTGTAAGGGTTCTTGCAGGTCGGATTCGTTTGATCCTACGACAGACACCACTCCATCATCTGCAAGTTGTCCTAGGCTGCAATTTTGTGTAAGGCAATTGTCGATGTCGCTTACATAGAAGTTGTACAAAAGGGGGCTTAAACATGAGCCCTGGGGGAGGCCCATGTAGGAGACCCGATTTACTGTCGAATCCCCGTGAGAAAAATTCAACTGTTTCTCACAAAGCAAGTTATATAACATATTATTCAACAGAGGCGGCAGACCCCGAGAGTGTAATTTGTCTGACAAAACCTCTATTGAAACAGAATCAAAGGCCCCCTTTATGTCCAAGAATACTGAAGCCATTTGTTTTTTTTTCGGCGTAAGCCATTTGAATTTCTGAAGAAAGCAACGCAAGACAATCATTCGTCCCCTTGCCCCTGCGGAACCCATATTGTGTATCTGAGAGTAGGCCATTCGTTTCAACCCATCGATCAAGGCGAAACAAGATCATTTTCTCCAACAATTTCCGTATACAAGACAGCATTGCTATTGGGCGGTACGAATTGAAGTCGGACGCGGGTTTTCCGGGTTTTTGAATAGCTATAATTCGCACTTGTCTCCAATCATCTGGAACAATATTATGCTCCAGAAACCGATTGAATAAATTCAACAAGCGATGTTTCGCCACATCAGGGAGGTTTTTTAACAAGTTGAACTTAATTCTATCCGTTCCTGGAGCAGAATTGTTACAAGAAAGGAGAGCAAGAGAGAATTCTACCATCGAAAACTCGGAATCAAGATCGCACCTATCTCGTGGTATATCTCGAACAATTTTCTGCACGGGAGCGGAATCGGGACAAACCTTCCGTGCAAAATTGAAAATCCATCGATGTGAATATTCTTCGCTTTCATTCGTTGAAGAGCGATTTCTCATGTTTCGAGCCACTTTCCATAATTTTTTCATTGACGTTTCTCGTGACAAACCTCCCACGAAATTTCGCCAATAAGCACGTTTTTTCCCTTTGATCAAATTTTTGAACTGATTTTCAAGGTCCAAATACGTTTGAAAATTCTCAATGGTTCC
The DNA here is from genome assembly GCF_029784135.1 of Toxorhynchites rutilus septentrionalis. Taxonomy (NCBI): domain Eukaryota; kingdom Metazoa; phylum Arthropoda; class Insecta; order Diptera; family Culicidae; genus Toxorhynchites; species Toxorhynchites rutilus. The sequence goes on from NC_073745.1 coordinate 72,747,901, forward strand.
ACGTTTCCGAAAAGCTTTAAATGCGTTCGATTTATCCTGATAAAGCTTGGAACATTGGCTATCCCACCATGGATTGGGAGGCCTTTGACGAAAAGTGGAGCCTGGGATGGGTTTCGTTTGAGCGCGAACCGCGCTGTCATATATCAAACGAGAAATGAAGTTATACTCCTCCAATGGAGGCAAACCATCTCTGGAATTGATGGCTAGAGCAATTGCGTCCGCATATTTTTTCCAGTCAATGTGTCTTGTGAGGTCATATGCCATGTTTATAGATTCAGAAGAATTCGAACCAATGGTGATGGAAATTTTGATTGGCAAGTGGTCACTGCCGTTGGGGTCCTGGATTACATTCCACTTGCAATCTAACGATAGTGAATTCGAGCAAAGCGAGAGGTCAAGAACACTTGGGTTAGCAGGAGGTTTAGGTACACGTGTTGTTTCCCCAGTGTTTAAAACGGTCATATTGAAGCTGTTACAAAGGTCATATATCAACAGTGAACGATTGTCGTCGTACTGTTCCCCCCAGGCAGTTCCGTGAGAGTTGAAGTCTCCCAAGATCAATCGTGGCTCAGGAAGGAGTGAGCACATGCCATCAAGTTGTTTGCGGCTAACCGCAGCTATCGGAGGCCAATACAAGCTGACAATACAGAGGTCTTTGCCTCTGATGTTTGCATGACAAGCAACAGCTTCGATCCCTCCAATAGGTGGAAGGTAAATGAGTGGCACTTATTGATACCCAATAGCACCCCTCCGTATCTGTCATCACGGTCCAAGCGTATGATATTAAAATTGTGGAAAGAGAGATCATCTCGCGAAGAAAGCCAAGTTTCGGACAGAGCAAAAACATCACAATTGAACTTATGAATTAAAAATTTGAATGTATCCAATTTAGGGATAAGACTACGACAATTCCACTGTAAAACAGTGATATCTCCGACCTCTCTATTTAAATTAGACATCAAGAGAGATAATCATTGCAAGGAGGAGCCATGTTTGCATCAATTGTTGCAAAATTGTCTTTAATACTGGAAGCATTGAGATAACAATGGTTCTGATGGAGTCGGAAACATTAAAACACATGAAGATTTGGTCCAAAAGGTCAGACAACTTTATAAATCCCGATTGGGAAGTTGAACTGGACGGAAAAACAGGGACAGTTGGGGTTTTTGATGTCCCCTCGAGTGCTGGGCCATTCGAAGGTGAATTATTCCCACGGAAACCAGGAGGAACCTGATTTTGCTTGTCCGCTGCACTCGATTTTTTAGGCAAGCTAACAGGGGGTATCACCGGAGTGGCTTGTCCTTGAACTTTGGGAGTGGTCACATTTTTGCGCCGGGGATTCCCTTGGAAAATGAACGGTGTGCCCCCGTTAGCTGTGTCCGCTTCTATTTCGTCAACGGGCAACGTGGCGAAGACATTTTGTGTGTTGATTGGTTGTTGTTGTTGGGCCAGTGGCGAAGCGCCCTTTAAAATATCCGCAAAAGTGCGTTTCGAGCGTTCCTTCAAAGAGCGCTTCTGTTTCTCCCAGCGACTCTTGTAAGTTTCACAAACTGAGAGCTCGTGTGGGGATCCCCCGCAATATGGACATTTATGCTCAGTCGCACTGCAGGATTTCCCCTCATGTTGCTCTCCGCAAGTGGCACAGCGCTCCTTGTTGGCACAATAATCTGAAGTGTGACCAACTGACTTGCATTTTTGGCAAGTCATGGGCTTTGGCACGAAGAGTCGCACAGGCAATCTCAATTTGCCCACCATGACGTAGTCAGGTAGAGCGGAACCAGCAAAAGTTACTCGAAACGAGTCTGACGGCGTGAATTTAGTTTTTCCCTCTTCTTGGGATACTTTTCCTAGTTGGCGGCTGTCCAAAATTTTAACACCCACCAACGGGAGTCTTTTAAATTTACCAACTCCTTCTTTTATCATTTCGCACGTCAGACCAGTTTCAGTTACCACCCCCGAGATTTCTACGTCATGGGAGGGCACGTAGACGCGATACTCTAGGGAGAATCTCTCGTCGATCACAATTGCATTCGCGTGTTTCCGATCACTCACGACAACACGCAGTTTGTTCGGTCTAACCTTAGAGATTTCGACCACGGAGGAATATAATCTTGCCAGATCTTTCGAAACCTTAATGACATTAATTGCCTTTCCTTTTGGTTTAGGCCGGAAAAAAACAACCCATGGACCAGCTCCAAGTGCATCGTCTGGATAGACCTTGACACGAGGAGAGGAAACAACTGAGGGGGAGGACGAGGTCGATTGTTGAACGGGAGCGGGATCAGTAGGGCTGGGAGGCAAGTTCGGTAGTAGAGCGGAAGCGGGAGCGGGAGATTGAGGGGGCGAAGAGGAAAAGTTTGCCAATTTTCTTGAGGGGGGCTTGTTAAGGTAGATTACCTTTTTCTCTGAAGAGACATCTTCTGAGGGGGGAACGCGTTTAAGCGACTTCCCAGCCCCCGTTGTAGCTAGTGAGGAGGAAACAGTAGTTTCAATCTCCATGTCAACATGACCTTCTGCCATTACGGCAGATATAAAATAATATAATTTTTATTTTTTTTGTATTTCTAAACCTAATATATATTATACCTAAATCGCACACCAATGCGAATGAAATGAAGCGGTGTCTCAATCGAACCGCGTGGCAATCGCTCGGCACAGATGCAACGGTATATCGCACCACAACACGTTGATGGAATCGATGACGATGCTAAAGCACACACAGCGATGATACGGCACACGCACCGCGTCCGCCGTGGAGGACTTCTTCCTCACGCTGGTAGTGATTACAGCTCTCCTCACTCGCGCAATAAAGAGAACCCCGTTAGGGCGAAATAACTTCACCAGCCACGAACTGATAACGGTATAATCTCCACTTTATAATATACGCGAACAAATTTGCGACCGATGTCTTCGGACTGCGCGAGCTGAATGAAAAATGACTTGATATATGAAACGATTTGGGGGTCTTCGTAGCCACTTGGTTACGCGTTCGCTTACCAAGCGATCGATCGTGAGTTCAAACTCAGGGCCCTCAATTGACCATCTTTGTGTTGTTATAGAATAACTACGTCCACGCAACCATCATCAGCGATGGAAATCGATCCACGGTCGAAATAAGATCGATTCATCCATACAACTGCTCTGCTCTGCAAGAAACATCGGGCTGCTGTTCTATAAATAACTCAACAATGATCAATATCAACTGTCTCCGCTGTCCGGTCTGCTGAACAATGGATGAACAGAAAGAATACCCTTACGCCTAAAAGGCTACTACTGTGTAATTTACCATAATGTAATGGAACAGAAAAAACTTAACGCCTATATGGCTACTACTAACGACTGTGTAATTTACAATTTATAGAAACATAAACATATGTACATGTACACGATTAAAACCCGGCTCTGTTACAGCTAAAATGCTAATGAGCCTAATAAATAAATAAATGAGATAAAAAATAAAAAAAATGAAACGATTTATTTCAATTTTCATAAATAAAAACCAAGGTGTGTTCCCGCTCGAGAACGGGTCGTTCGGTTTAAGCTGTCTGTTTTGTTGTGTTCATTTTCACCCAAGGAAAGTTCATGCGGCGAGAAAAAATTGGAAAAGTGAAGAAATATTTGAAAAAGTTATCATATTGTTTTATTTATTTTCCGAATATCAATTCCGACCAAGGGGAAAGTTATATTTGATTCAATTCGATTCAACGGAAATGGCTCGCGTTAAATTTTAATCAGTGGAACTGTTAGTTACAACTTGTTTGAATCCTGGGGATAACTCGAACGTTGTTAATTTGAGTGTGTGCTATTTCTTTTTTTTACATCGGTCCAGCTTGCGGAAACTTTCCACTAGCAGAACATTATGTGGCACATTGAAAACTTTTTAAACAACTCGAATTATCCCAAAGTGCCCCTTAATCGGGACGAAATTGACGAGCACACTTGAAGGAATGATAAAAAGAGCGAGAAAATGCACACATAAAATGGACTGTCCACTGGTGAAGCGAGGAAAAGGAACCACTTTTTGCAAGCCGCAATAACACCAAGCACTTGGATTTAATGCATTATTATTGTATGCTCATCTTCACGAGAGCAACACAAGACTAAACTCGGAATAATGCACAAAAAACGTAGCAAAGATGAGGAAAAAATAGCACAAAGCGTGATAAACTCAATGGGCTAATTTGAATTTTACGTCCCCGAAAGCCTTTAATGGGATACTGAAATATTCACGCCATAGTATTTTGGCCAAGAAGCCATACGCCGGCGGATGGAACAACGAAGCTGGAAAAGGAGAGGATGCCAGGGTGAATGCTTATGCTGGGAAAATGTTATGCTGAAGCGCTGAGGAAAGCTATTAATATTTTCCCAGCTCATTAGAAGATTCTAGCTTTGCCGCGATTCTATTTCTCCTAGAAGGTGGGTGGATTTCAGTAGCTTTAACCAGTTTCCAACACGCGAGATGGATTGTTTTCGCATGTCAGTCAGTGTAAATTTCACACTCAGTCGATTCAATCCAATGAGGGATATGTAAATCTCGAAATAAGATTAAGTGTTCAATCAGGGTGTAGATGATGAAGGTTCCCATTCTTCGTTTCTTTTTTCTTGTTTTGTTGGGTTGAGGCTCGGTACTTTTCCAGACAAAAAGTTTGGCAGACAATATGGAAAACCATTACTTTCGATAACCCATGTTTCGGCGAAAAGCGATGGAGCAAAAAAAAATCCTTCCAGCGCTGATGGATCCCTTTCCGATTGAACGGTATAAAATGTGAAACAAAAAAAAAGCTCGTTGGTTGCCGTTATCCATCGGCATAAGGGGTCTCGCCTTCAGACAAAACCCCAAAACGGAATAGCACGAAAACAAAGACTAACCCGGCTGCCGAGAAGTTCGCCGGAAGTCGATTTATTGTCAGAACATTAGATCTTTAGCTTTTCGCTCACAGGCGGGGCGCGCCGAAATCTCGCGTGCTACCACGAAAGGAGCATGTTTGAATCATCGAAAAAAATGCGGACTTGCGTGGGAAGAAATGGTTAGGATGGAGCATACTCCCGACGACGATATGTATAAACGGTCGCCGGGGAAAACCGACAGATGCGAGATTCGTTTTATATCACTCTTCCGACTATGCTGGTTAGAACGTCGTTGTTTCGAGGAAACCCTTTTGCATGCTGTTTCTTGTGTTTACCGGGATATTATATTTTGTCGTTCTTCGATAAATATGAAGCAGAAACGCATACGAGAGATACGATCGAGATGAAGATACTCAATTTCCGGAGTGGTGCATATGTGTTAGTATCACATGCGTTGAGATTGGCAGAAACATTTCGAGTGGAACTTGGTTGCTGTAGCTTTGGCTTAAAATTTCATGCTCTCATAAAAAACAGAGTTGAACGGTAATTCACATAGCTGAGCTATATCACAGTCTTTTCGATAAAGTTCTTCGAGAAATCAGGATGACGGAATTACATTCTTGTTAGAGATAGGGACTGTTAATAGCCTCTTGACTTGTTGATAGCGATGACATATTGCCATGAATACAAGAATACTGCATAAGCCATCATGTTATTTTCTAAGAGTAGATTTTCAGTTTGTTTGTCCATCATTATATAAGCAGAAAGCAGGTGCTGTCTGATTGTTGTGTAACTACAACAATAAGCTTTTCATATTGTTGGCATGTTGAGAATTGTTCAATGAATATCATGACCTAGTATGCTTCAAATCAGTCATCTACTTTACCGTAAATAATACTGCCATTATTTGCCTAACCATTTGCCCTCGATCGAATGGTTTCAAACATTGTTTCATAAATTCATTTACTCTCGTTCGGATCCTGCAAACGGATGTGAAATATTGTACGTGTGACATGAGGTTTCAATCAATTATTCAAATTAGTCAGCATCACGACAACCGCACAGATCATTTCACTCGTATCTCTTCTCTTTTCACCCCATCACAATTGGGTGCAGAGTTCCGGAATTCCACATTTGCATGCTCGCGTGCGCTTAACGTGCCAAACCAGAAACGGTTATGTGGTGAGCCCATAACACTACCCACGCTAACACCAGCCGGATGACCGAAGCTGCACAATGAGTGGGACCTTCTGGCTGCATCATCATCCACGAACATCGGAGTGTGGCGTTGGGTTCAAAAATGGCCCACAAGCGCGAGAAGGGCATATTTGCATCTCGTAGTCATAAAATTACAAATTTATCGCGAAACGAAAATGAGATTGAACTATGCAGTAGGAGTCAAAAACCGACGGTCGATGGTGGTTTGGGAGAGTTTTCATCAACCTTGCCAAGCTTCGTTCGTCGGAGTGAACCGAAACCATCGATGGTAGTTTCGGCATCTATCTAACGACTCGTTCCGCTCCATTTCGGATCACGGAATGGGAGTGTGGTTAAGGGGGGGACCCCTGTCAGTAAGGTCGAAAAATAATGAATTTTCGTGTTTTTTTAGTGCTAGGAATAGAGTGAAGTGTTCGACTATTTTGGTTATTGTTTAATCCTTTAACGGGCAGTGAAGACTAGGTAACGAATCGACTCCAACTTCAGAGAACATAATCCTTTCATGATGATATTTACATATTTACATTTGAACAAAGTTTAACTATTGAAACAGTTGAAAAAATTGGTGGCAATATAGTTGCCACGGCTCGTTAACCCCAAAAACACTTCACTTTATTAAAGGCGCAATATGCAAAAAAAAGTTATGCAAAAATCAAAATAAAATTTCTAGTGCAGTGTTACTGATTATTTCAGCGATTTACAATATCTCTAGCGAAGAAACTTGTTTTTATATATAGTTTCAAAGGAAAAAAATTAAAATTTGAATTTTTCATCAAATACACCATTTATTTTATTGAAAAAACTACATGGCCTTACACAGTAGATCCTGAATAGTACGTTTACAGTGAAACATTTTTCAACTTGTTGCATTTTCAACGAATTTAAACAGACTTTTCTGTCGGCGCTCTAAAATCGTGTTTTGATACATGCAAATGACTCCCAAATTAATATTGTACATTTTTGGCAGCCCAAAAAAATTGGAGTATTGCCAGATACCTTTAGAAGATTTTGGCTAAATAAAATATTGAAATAATATTCCAAGTGCAGCGAAAAGAATATTTTTTGTTGGTGGCAATATAGTTGCCAGTACCTGTTAAAGGGTTAAGATATATTTGAAGACGTATTTTCCATTTTTTTGAGTGCACCAATAATGATTATTATGCTGTTGAAAGCTGGATGCTGTCTGAAAATCGGCTGATAGTATCGGTTCAGGAGCAACAGGGTATCGCAGAACGCAGAATTCCAATGAATGTTTTGAAATTTTAGGACAATACCTAAAGCGCTACATAGGGGTTTTTGGAAATTCGAAAAATTGACAATATGGCGGATATTTTTGTAAAAAATGAGTTATTTAGAAGCTTATACAAAATCTAAAAACTGAAATAACTAAAAACGGCTATGTAACGCTTCAGATAATTCATTTTTACATATTGATAAAAAAAATTCAGCAAAGTCGGTTGAGTAGACCTTGAGATATCGCTATCACTAGCTGGAAACTTCTTTTGAGAAAAACGCCTATTAATGGGCCTACCGCAAGGCTCCTGCCTAAGCCCCCTCGTGTACAGTTTTTACGTCAATGATATGGATGATCGTCTGAGTTATTTTCATCACGGGTACAAATGTCGTCGCTCTGCAAAAGTCATTGCAAGATACCCTGAACAATCTGTTCACGTGGGCCCTCAAGCTGGGTATCGAATTCTCTACGGAGAAAACTGAAATGGTCGTTTTTTCTAGGAAGCACGAACCCGCCCAATTCCAGCATTACCTATCCGGCAAAACGATCCAACACCCTATGGTTTTCGAATACCTGGGTGTATATTTTGATTCTAAATGTACTTGGGGGAGACACATTGCGTATCTGAAACAGAAATGCCAGCAAAGAATCAATTTTCTCCAAACAATAACCGGAACATGGTGGGGTGCCCATCCAGGAGACCTCATTCAGTTGTACAAAACAACGATATTATCAGTGTTAGAATATGGCAGTTTTTGCTTCCGATCAGCTGCCAGGACTCATATTCTCAAGCTGGAGAGGATACAATATCGTTGCTTGCGTATAGCCGTGGAGTGTTTGCATTCGACACATACAATTAGTCTCGAAGTCTTGGCAGGAGTTACCCCGCTTACTCTTCGGTTCACAGAATTATCTTACAGATTTCTCATCCGTTTCAAGATCATAAATCCATTGGTGATTGATAACTTCGAAAATCTACTCAAACTGACTCCTCAGTCAAGTTTTATGTATTTATACCATGAGTACCTTATCCTCGACGTGCACCTTTCACCAGGCATCTCCAACCAAGTTTGCTTCCCATACTTTTGCAATTCCTCTGTCATTTTTGGTCTGTCCATGCGACAAAAAATCCATGGAATCCCAGATCATCTACGATCCAATGCTATTCCGTCGATATTTTCGGAAAAATATGGGAAAGTTAGATCTGATAAAATGTTCTTTACTGACGGTTCATTCATAAACGGGTCCACTGGCTTTTGCATCTTCAAAGAAAATTCCAGTGCCTCTTTCAAACTCAAAGATCCTTGTTCCGTGTATGTCGCAGAAATGGGTGCGATATACTATGCTCTAGGGATCATTGAAACACTGCCCATCGACCATTATTTTATTTTTTCAGACAGTCTCGGCTCAATAGAGGCAATCCGCTCAATGAAAGTTGATAAACGCTCATCTTATTTCCTAACAAGAATAAGACATCCATCTTCCATCTTTTATTCCTCTCATTGCTCGATTCCGGGGAATGAGAAAGCGGACTCGCTAGCTAAGATGGGCGCTTCAGAAGGCACACTTTTTGAAAGGCAAATTGCTTATAATGATTTTTTTCAGATTCCTCGTCAGCACACGCTCGTAAGTTGGCAGCGCATGTGGAGTGAAGATGAGTTCGGTCGTTGGTTACACACGATTATCCCTAAGGTCTCGACGAGTGCATGGTTCAAGGGGTTGAATGTAGGTCGTGATTTCATTCGAGTGATATCTCGGCTTATGTCCAATCACTACAGCCTAAACGCGCATTTCTATCGCATTGGGCTCGCAGCAAACAACATTTGTGATTGTGGCGATGGCTACCACGACATCGAGCATATTGTCTGGTCGTGTATCCGGTTCCATGCTGCTCGCTCTCAGTTATCTTGAGCACTGAGAGCCCAAGACAGACAATCGGATATCCCCGTCCGGGATATCTTAGGCAGCCGTGATCCTGATCTTCTGCTTCATCTATATCTGTTCCTCAGAAACGCCGATGTCAACGTTTAATGATGTTTCCTTCGTTGTGTCCCTGTTTCATATCCCTCCAATCCTATCTATAAACTTTTACTTAGTCGCGGCAATACATACACACACTCTTTACAGATACACGGGCCAAAGGTTGTGCAGTCCACTGATGATTCAACAAGAGCCACGGGTTGTACCGCTCATGACAATTCTACACGAGCTGATGATTGCGTCGGCTAAGGACCGCCTATTTAAATTAAATTTGTTTTAAGTATTTGACGTCAGAGTGGAGTCCTCGAAAAGAAGATTCGGGGAAGCACACAGCCTTCAGAAGTCATCTGAAATAAAAAAATTCAAAATTTTGCATACTTTATTTTAATGAACTACCCTATAATATACATAAAAAAACTCAAACAAAATGGCGGACTCGTGAAAAAAAAGTTCTCAAAATCTTATTTTTTTCTTGATAAATTGTTTAAATAAAATAGTTTATTATTAAAAAATTAAATGTTTTAAAGGTTACGTATTTAGATATGTTTGTCTAGAAACACGGGTAAAATTTTAGCCAAATCGGTTGAATAGTTTTGAGTCAGTGCTTCCCCGAAACATGGTTTTGAGAATAACGCGTTTTAAGTTTTGTCACATGCTTTCATACACGCAACGACGCGCTCTTTTATATTAGTTATAGCTTTAAAAATATTTAAAATTTCGGTCTCAAATTTTTTGAGTATATTTTTAAGATGTTTTTCTTCCGAAAAATGTAAAAAAATCGATTTTTTGAACCCGTCACACCGGGCTGCTACCTTAAGCATTTTCCCGCACGGGCTGTGAAAATCACAGACGGAACTGCCATTTTTTGTGTATTACTGTTTTTCCATCAAACGAGTGGAAATGCATGTGCAACTTTGAGCTTTCATAACAGGAATCGCTGAATCCGTTTTAAATTTAATGAACTTTCCGGAAGTTGACACTTTGATTTATCCCTGGAGGCACCGAGAGATCTTTTCGGGAGGGGTTTCGAACGTGTGTTTACAGTTAAGTTCCATTGACTATTCGCCAGTGATTCAAGTGGCATAATTTCATGAATTATGTGACGTAAACGCTACATGATTTTCAGTAGAGTTTGCGGAAATTATTGTGTTCTAACAATTTTGCATAAAATTAGATTGCTCAAATTGATTGACGTTTACACTATTGGGTGTCACGTTAATGGTCGCTTTAGCGAGTTCTAGGTATAATTGGATATGGACAGGCGGTTGTATAGTTACATTTTGAATTTCAGATTCCTGTTAATGAGAACACCTTCTACATGTTATTCTATGATATTTAAGCCACCCTATGGCAACGAATACTGATCAAAAGTGAAAAAGGGGAACAAAAACCGAAAGTCATACATGATTCCGAGTGAGGATGTAATTTTAGCTGCTTCGATATTAACCACTCAAAGTAATATCAAAATTCAATTCGCTGGCGTTAATTTTGTAAAGAAGTGAGAGTTTTTCCATCTGGTTCTATAGTTATGAAACACTGGAATTTTAGTTTTTTAAATGTTTCGCGCCTGAACACAACAATAAAGTTCAAATGGCCAGTCTTATAAATGAAGATAGTTATTGTACTTTACACTATATACTTCAATTCATCCGACTTCTTACAAATCTCTGGAAACGCAGAAAAAATGGGTGGTCCTATAGTTGTGAAACGCAGTGTAGATCATCCATTCTGACCGCGTTTCTCCTTCCGTTCGATGCTCAGAACTTCGTAGTAACGCCCAATCACATGACTCACCTTTGATTGTATGGTTCCGAGTTGTTTTCCGATGTCCGATGTTGATTTTTTTCCAGGTGCTTGCGCAAAAACAATTCGTGACGTTGCTTTTCGGGTGACGCAATTTTTTCCAATTTTCGGAAATTGACAGCGATAAAAATACAGTGTAAACAATGCACTCCAAACTACTTCTACCAAAAGAGAAAGAAACCAATGGGTAATTTTCCACAGCGTTTTTTCCGTAATGCAATTAGATGTGGGACACCCTTTATTCGATTTTTGTTTATGAAACTCTAAGTACCGTATATGAAGAGATTTGTTACACATCGAAAATGTGTACGTTATATCGAAGTTTCCCTGTATTAACCTTTTCATAGTATAAGCTCAATCAAAAGGAACAAGCGTAACACTATATGTAATGGAAAATTAGCCAGTACTGGGAGTAAATGGGCGCGGAACCAAGCCGGCACTCTTAGTGAATGGCGGCCTTAATCACGAGTGTTCGATGAAGTGTTAAGAGACTTTGTTCCATTCCAATTTTCTGTAATTTGAAAGTACACCCAAACTTGCGTTGGCAGAAAACGTTTCATCTTTGGCATAAATGATGCCATTTGAGAAAATGATGAAATGTTTGATTTATCACCTAAAAAAAGTCATAATTTCCAATACATTCTGCTAAATATAAACCGGGAATTTGCCTTTTTAAGAGAAAATGTTTGATCTTGGACGATCTTGGAACCAAATGAAAACTAGTTGATGAGGTGAATTGGATTTGCTATTGAGTTGGTTAGCAAAAAATTATGTTAGTCCAAAATATTCTTGAAAAAACAAAGAAAAATCTATTTTTCATTTCTCCCCGATATTGTTGCCCACTAAACCTACACACAACAAGATAAAAATATGTATGTAAAATATTCTAATCGAAAGTTGTAGCTTCAAAATGATGCGCATCCCATCGATATGCGTTGATTTTTCACGAAGTTACTGCATGTCAAAAACCACTTAAAATTTCTGATTTCGCACTCTGTTCCTCTATTTTTTTTGTCGAGTCGAGTGTCGAGTCGAGTTCACAATAGGCCCCTTTCTGAAGCTATACACTTTTTCCAACGAACAATCCAATCATCGAAATACTTTTTATAGCTGTATTCAGGAATTGTCTTCAGTTCACGCAACGGATTCGTTTTATGTGTTCAGTTTGTGTCAAAGATGCCGATTAAAAAATAGAAATAAAAATGCTTTCCAAACGGGTCCCACGAAGTGGTAATTGAGTTTCGGAAATAAAAAAAGTCAGATTCAAATTCTTCCACAAACTGGCGTTCTTGGAATCAAGATTTGAGAAAGGAAGATGATTTTTTAGTGCTGCAAGAGGTTTTCGTTGAACATTCAAAATAATTTCGATACGTTGTTCCTGCTGTACGCGTGATTTTCAAAATCTGATGAACGTGGTATGTAGTTTACGAAACGCTTAACCTAATGCAATCAATAACTCGAAATTTTCAATTTTGTGACTTGGTCCCCTCTGACTTAACACCGACCATTTGTTCCCGTGCGCATCGTCCCCGTTCCGATGCAACAATCTCCAAGCTTTGTTAATGGTTTTGACCGGGAATTCGAGAAACGTTTTCTCATAATGACCTTGCGATGTTTCATTTTTATCGATGCATCTTTGTGTTACCGTGTGCGTTCTCTGTCACATTCGTGCAATGATTGATTGATGAGCCGATGCATGATCGTGGTAAAAAATCCAAGCGTTAACTCTTATAGAATTTTCTCTCTCAAATGCCACAAAACGCCAATATTTTTCATTGACCGCTTGGCCCTCCGGGAGGAATTTCGAATGGACATCACAAAAAGTTAATTTGCTTCTAATGACGCTGTAATCAGAACAAATAACAAATCGCGCTCAAAATTGACCTTAAAACCACTGACAATAGTACTTCAACATTAAATTTATTGAAATCTCACTCTTTTGTCAGACCTAACATTTGTTTTAATTTCCCATCTTCACAAAGAATTTATTTCTCCATTTTCCCTTGCCTGTAAATACGGCCATAATTAATATCCATAGCATATATTTATTCCCTGTGATCAGTCTGTCCGTCTCCATCTTTGTTTTGCCATCAGGCCATGAGCTTCCTTAGCAGTTTGAACAATATTTTTTAGTAAAGACGTCTTTCGCCTCTTCTAATCTAATGCATATTATTATCTAATTAATATTGATGGGTCGGATCAAACATTACGATAGTGTCAACCTTACTTCTCGGAATGGAATTTCTGTTTCACAGGGGTTTATCCACTGAACATTTATATACAGTGGAACCCCCATGATCCGCGAAAGCAACCTCCATAGTAAATCTACAGGCCTTCCCCGAATTTGTCGGTGAATGATAGACTCATACACTTTTGTTTTGGTCATGGCTTTCACATTATATGATCACTGGTGTACTCGACCTGGTAGATGAATAGTTTAATGATTTATTTATTGATATAACATAATTTTCATGCCGAAATATCTTTTTTTCGTGTTTGGAACTCATTTTTAGTCATTTGCAGCGTTATCCGCGATTTTCGCTATCCGCGGCGAGCTAGCCCGACTATTCATCGGATATTCGGGGCTCTACTGTAGTACCAAAAATGTAGCTATAAATGCATCATGCGTATAGCATTTTTTGAATATTCATTCACATTTTATTTCACTTTCCCAACCTTACCGAAGAAGGAAATTATGGCTTCAGAAGAAAAGTCTTCCCCGTGGAGGAACCAATAAAAAGCAAGACGATGAAGAAATTCAAAAATGTTCCAACATTCCACATTTTTTCCACTCGTGTTTTTTTTTCTTATTTGTTATTACATCGTCTCGTGGTGGGATGAAACCAATATGTGTAGAGCTTTAGAAGGCAGTTTTGCCCAGAGTGGGTCGGACTTTTTCACGGAGACGCTTTCATCACGGCTCCACATCTGCTCCAGGGTTCGCCTCTTCTCTTCGCTGCAATTCTCAACATACAAACCGATATGTGGGCAAGGTTTGGATAATTTTACAGCGATACCTCTGGTGATGAATTTATGGCTTGAAATGCAGAAAAAACAACTGTGGCAGTTCTCCTTCGTCTCGTTTATCTGGATAAAACCAATGACCTCGAATTTGATACGCCATTAGCACACTGCAATTGGCTTTACAATACAAATATAAAAAATTTCCCGACGAAGCCACACAAACACACTCTTCCAAACACAAATATTACCATTAGTCAAGTAGCAAGTCACAGTGCACAGCAAAAAAAAAAAAAAAGATTCGAACGAAGTCGGGATGAAAAAAGCGACCAAGCCACACTTCACGGAATGGATCAACTGTTCGTGGCCAAACCGAGCAAGAAAATGTGACTTATTTCCTCACGGTTTTTTCCGCATTCGAATGTGTAAGCCGGTGGCAAGATAAAAACTGCAAAAAAAAGTCACAGGAGGGTTGTGTCCGAGACACGACCGCATAGTTGACGTAGGATTCCGTTAGGTTATCTGTTGATTTTAGATATGTTTGAAGAATTACATCGTTAAACTCTTTGATATTGATTTGGTTTTAATGTCTCTGTTAGGGAACACATTGCGGTAGGAACAAAAGTTCCCCCTACTTTCATGTATTTGCAATGTTTCAAATTTCTTTATTTCATCAAACTATAGTAGACAACAATTACATACATTACATTACAATTACAATATACTTAATGAATAATTAATAGCTATATTTATGAAAATCAATTATTAGAGGTATCATGTATTTTGTATTAATAATGAATTACGAAATGCAACGCAGCAAACATATATGACAAAACTGTAATTCACGAATACAATTATCTTTCAGTCAATGACTTTTTCAATAATTTCTTCGTCATGGTAACATCAATTACATTACTGTACTTATTGTACGTTCTCACCATTCTATTAAGTGGACCATTCATAGCATATAAAGTTCGAAATGAAGTTGGTCGGAAAAAATTCCGTGCTCGCAAGGCTCGTGTTTTTTTTTTATCCCTTTTGTTTATTTCTGGCTCATTAGCATATTAGCTGTAACAGAGCCGAATTTTAATCGTGTACATGTCACATGTTTATCATATCTATAAATAGAACATTACACAGTTGCCATTTTTCGGCGTAAGATAATTCCTTCTATACCGTATGGTACATTACATAGTAGCCATTTAGGCGTAAGAGTATTCTTTCTGTCCTTCCATTATCTAGTTAGACCACCAGGCAGCGGAGACAGCTGATATGATCATTATTGTGTTATTCACAGCACAACAGCCTGATGTTTTTCTTGTTGCAAGCAGAGCTTGCATATGAATAGAGAGAGGCCAGGACTCCGACACTGAATCGATCTCCATCGCTGATGATTGTTGCGTGGACGTAGTTATTCTGTAACAACACAAAGTTGGTCAATGAGGGCCCTGAGTTTTGAACTCACGATCGATCGCTTACTAAGCGAACGCACAACCGATGTGGCTACGAAGACCCCCAAGACTCGTGTTAGTGCATAAAAATTTAGATTTTCAAGTAAGTTTTCAGAACTAATCCTGTGTGAAACTAAGTCAATTGAACATGAAATTGTGGCATTTTCTGTACGTTTCTCAAGTGTTTCAATATTCATTAACATACAACGGGCTTCATATGGGGGAAGGGGATATGTTGTCCAGCCTAGCTTTCTCAGGGCAAATAATAAAAATTGTGTTTGTACTGATTCTATTCGATTGGAGTGCAGTTCTTGATAGGGTGCCCATACAACACTGCAATATTCTAAAATAGATCTTACAAAACTTCTATACAATGTTTTTATTGTGTACTAGCTGACCCGGCAAACTTCGTCCCACCCAAAATTTGTTTTTTGTTATCAATACCTTCAAACATTCACGTTTTCTCACTATAACCAAGTTCATGGGTCTAACCGCAGAACTGTTCATTGATTGATCTTCTAATCGACCTCGTTGAATTTATCTTTTACTATAACATTCCTAGTATTTGAAATATGTGTTATATTTTTATGGGACCCCCTCTTCATTCCAGAGGAGGGAGGTGTGTCATACCATCATAGAAACATTTCTCATACCCAAAAACCCTCACACCCCAAATCGTGCTTGATTAGTTCTCGAGTTATGCAGAAGTTTGTGTTTGTGTGCACCCTGTAATTTGTGTTTCGTTTATATGGCATGTTTATATGGTTATGCTTGATTAATTCTCGAGTAATGCGGAAATTTGTGTTTCATTTGTATGTCAGCTCCCCCTAAGAGAGGTGGGAGGAGTATCTAACCACCGTAAAAACATTTATTGTACCCTAAAACCTCCACGTGCCAAATTTGGCTCGATTTGCTTAATTATTTTTAAGTAATGCAGAACTTTGTGTTTCATTTGTATGGCAGCCCTCTCTTAGAGAGGGGGGTGGAGAGTCTAACCACCATAGAAACATTTATTGCACCCTAAAACCTCAATATGCCTAATTTGGTTTCATTTGCTTGAATAATTTTCGAGTAATGGACAGACAGACAGACAGACAGAAATCCATTTTTATATATATAGATGGATCACTGAAATTGTAACTAAATCTTTTTATGAAACCGAGCATACTATTTGCTTTATTGATCATTGTATTGTAATGTTCGCCAAAAGTGAGTTTCGAATCAAAAATTATACATAAATCTCTAATTTTGACGCATCTCTCTACAGTTTCAAATCCTAGAGAACATATGAAGTCATAAGTTTCATGTTTTCGAGTATACCATATAGTATTACATTTTTTCACATTAATATCTAAAAGACTTTTCACGCACAATTCGAAGAAAATATCTACTTCTTGTTGAAAAACACAAGATCACTACATTTGGTTACTTCCATGTACAATTTCATATCATCAGCATATATTAGAATGTTGAGGTTAGTTAATACTAGTGACACATCATTTACGAATAGGATGAATAGTAAAGGGCCTAAGTGAGAACCTTGTGGAACTCCGGATGTGACATACACTGGACTAGAGATTTTTCCTCTAAAGCGAACAAACTGTGTTCTATTGGTGAGGTGAGATTCTACCCACTTCAATAGAGTTCCAGTTACTCCCATACGTTGGAGCTTGAAAATAAGCATTGGAATATCTACTCTGTCGAAAGCCTTGCTGAAGTCTGTATAAAGAGTCTCGACAACGTTGCCTCTATCCATTACCGCAAGAGAATAGGATACAAATTCTAACAGATTTGTGGCAGCGGATCTTCCTTTATTAAAACCATGTTGATTCGATGAAATATAATGTTTTAACTGATTGAACATTTTAGCATTGACAATGGATTCAAATAATTTGGGAATACAAGATAATATGGCGATGCCACGATAGTTATTTATGTCAAAACGGTTACCAGATTTGAATATGGGTAGTAGGAATGATTTTTTCCAGACAGAAGGAAATATTGCGAATTTTAGCGATAAATTGAAAAGCAAGGACAAAGGATGAACGAAAGCCGATGCCAACTTTTCCAACAACATTGGAGGGATACCATCCGGCCCGGGATCTTTAGATGAATCTAGATCCTCCAGCGCGATAAGAAGTTCGTTAGCGGTAATATTATCAATTGAGACCGAGTTTGCACATTCGGGTAAAAACGAAAAATGATCGTAATCTCGAACCACGTTATTTGTTGTGTAGTTACCTTGGAAAAAACGGGCGAATTGATTACTAATATCACTATCATTTGATCAAACGTTTTCTCCAAATTTCATACTTGATGGGAAATTATTAGATTTCATCTTATCGTTGGCAAAATTGAAAAATTTCTTAGGATCGGATTTAATATTATTTTCTATCCTTGTACTATAGCTTTCATATTGTAGTGATATACTCGTATCAAGGTTTTTACAAATATCTTTGTATATGGTTAAATTATCCAAAGTTTGGTTTGCTTTGTATCTTTTATGAGCTTTTTGTTATTTGTTTTTTAGATTTTTAATATCACGGGTGAACCATACTGGTGTTTTTGAATTTGTATTAAGTTTTTTCTTTCTTGTTGGAACATGTTCGCTTATGATTCTATACAGATAACAACAGCTTTGTCTATGTTCCTTTCATCTTTGAGTAGAAATGACCAATTTATATCCTTAAGCTTACAATTAATTTGCTCGTAGTCTGCCTTTTTGAAATCAAAATTTATCTAAAAACCGCAATCGGCGGGGAGCGTACTTGTGCTATCGATAAATAAAGAGTATTCTATAGCAGTGTGAAATTTTTCATTTTTCCAAAGAGGACATTCGAATGCCGATTTCTTCCAGGTTTTGATGTCTCTGTTAGGGAACACATTTCGGTGGGAACAAAAGCTCCCCCTACTTTCATGTATTTGCAGTGCCGTTAGTTTCATGATATAAATTATTTTTTTCAATACAAAAAAATGTTATAGAGTGCAGAAATCTATTGACGCAAAAATTTCATCAATCCATCAAGAAATGACTGAGCAATAAGCGTTGGAAATTGGACAATTTTCACGATGTGCTCGGTTTTCGATATTTAATTTGTACCCCAATATGTTCCCGAAAGACGTAATCCAACGTTAAAAAATGAATGGTTTAGGGAAGCGAAAATTTCACAACGAAAAGCGGATTCCCTGCTTTTTTTTTCCTGATCTTGGTCTCCTGCTCGTTTGTCTCACCACGACACCGGCTGATGATAGTGACCACCGACTGGCTGGTGTTGGAAGTACAAGTTTTTGGGACAGTCCACTGTCAGCTGGAGAACCGGAGATTCGCGGTTGGGTCGGGGAAGGAGTCTCGTGGTGCCAAGAAGGCTCACAGCGAAGCGTTTCGCGTCAGCAGGGAATTGCTGCAGAGAAGCCGAATTATAAATCATGGAAACGGTCGAGTGTGGAGTCTCACGAGAGGACGCTATCAAAGATTCATTTTCGTATTTATTGGTTCAGCGAACGAAAGTGTTTGATGGCAGTAAAGTATAAGGAGGAGCTGATGGCTAAAATTGGCTTCAGTGGCGGAGACTCAAATATAGACATTTTTGTATTTCGTAGGAATACATAACATTCGAAACATTAGAAAAAGCTCTTTTTCATTTCAACAAAAATTATATATGAGGGGCTTAGAATACAAGGGGTGGAAGTGACTTGATCGATTTCTCTTCATCAACTTTTTCTTTAGTTAATAACTCAATTGCAAAAACGTTCCAATTTAAGTTTGCTATGAAATCTGATAGGTGAGGTTCTGACCTATCTTCCACATTGTCAAATACAGCTGGGAATGTATTTGCAGCTAAGCTATGACCAAAAGAGAGAGTCGATGTAGAGAAATCGATCAAATCACTTACACCCCTTTCATTCTAAGCCCCTCATATGTTATTATTTTATTGAACATATGTGGCATATTTATATTCTTTCACTTGAATTTCTTTACATTATTATTATTATTTTTTCCTGTGTATACACGGGACTCATTGAGTGATTCATCTAGGGTAAATCCACGGGGGAGTACCGCAGTGTAATTATACCTGTGGAAACTTGCACTCGGACCCGGGTTTGGGATCGAGTGCAGTGGGATCACATCAAATAGAATTATCATCAAAGGGATTTATACTGCCGTCCGCTTGGGACGGCTGCCGATTCCCATCTCCGGGGTTGTATCCGCTATTTAATTGTGGAGGTCGGTTACGCTCAGCACCGGAGTACACGTTGGGAACAATTATTTTCGTTGTTGTCGTTCGGTTCATTCCATTTCCCGTTAAGTAAATCTTATTCCTACAACGGGTTGCAGTATTTTTCCGCTCTTTCCCATAGATTCCGGTGCATTTTTCTAGGTAAAAAGTACGCTGATTCCATTTCTAGTAGAATTTTTTTCCGTGTTTATTTAGCATCGTTTGAATGATATGAAAATTGGGTCACGAAAACTGTATTGTGTTATTTCTGTCACTGTTCTAAATATAGATGCTGATCAATTACCAGAAATTAGCCAGAATGGTAAATACCCAATCAGCACGAGTGGAATACATTGAATCATACTTTCATAAGATCACTCAGCGGGAAAATAATCCGAAAGAACAACAATGATGATGCCGCCATCGCACCACGGAAGTGAAACAAGCATTACCCTTTCTTTCGTTTTGCCACCGCTGTCACTATCCTTCCACCCAAACCAATCCAAACCGAAGCATTCTTCTATCGTTTTCCTGAGATGATAAATTGCAACCGGATACGAGTTCCATATCGAGGGAATCAGATATTTCCCACATCGGTGGAGAGCTCTTGGCGAGAACCTCATTCCGTCAGTTCTTCTCTCCCTGCCCACCACTAACCCTAGCTCGAAGGATCTCTGCACGCTCTATATATAAAATATTTTTTCTACTTTCTCGCTTTCCGACCTTTTTCCGGCGACCCACATGATTCGTAGACAAGTTGTATCGTGCTTTGCGGCCAGGAGCGAAAAGGGATGGGTTGACTTCGATTTGGCTTTTGGCTTGACTTGTGGGGTGGTGGGGGGTTAGGTTTGGTTGGCGGTGACAGGAGATGAGTCTCGGGAAAGAAAAAAAGCTATTGGCAGTCGTTACTTCGGAGGATGTATTGATATGGAAAGGATGACTGGCTAATTGTCGCACACCCGTGGGACCATATTATGTTGCCATTCAATGATTTGAGTTAATTAAATTGACAGGTAAGAAATATGTCAACAAATATGAGTAGTATTGAGCTATTGGGCGTGGAAAAATAAGCACATACACATCAAGGCACTTAGAGAGGGGGATGAGTGTCGTACCACAATAAAAGCATTTCTTGTCCCCTAGAACGTCCACATGCCAAATTTGGTTCCATATGCTTGCTTAGTTCTTGATTTATGCAGAAATATGTGTTTCAATTGTATGGCAGAACCACCCCTCTTTGAGAAGGGGGAGGAGTCTCGAATCACCATAAAAACATTTTTTGCTCCCTGAAACTTCCACATGCCAAATTTGGTTCCATTTGCTTGTTTAGTTCTCCAGTTATGCAGAACTTTGTGTTTCATTTGTATGGGAGCTCCCCCTTAGAGAAGGAGGAGGGGTCTCAAATTATCATAAAAACCATTCCAGATCTTAAAAATCTCTACATACAAATTTTCACGCCGATCGGTTCAGTAGTTCAGACAGCATTTCCATGTTAAACCGATACAGTGGTTCTCAGAGTTTTGTGGAAAGTGGCAGTTTTGTTCTTTATCGCAAAACATTAGACGCATATTTTTTATATTTTTATTAAGATGCCCATTTCCATTATAAGGTGGTCCAAAAAATCAACTTTTTCCCCTGACTTTTTTCATAATCGAACTACTACACCGATTTCGATGATAGACATATCAAATTAATAGCAATAAACCAATATTCTTTGCAAAAATATTACATTTGCATAAAACATAGATTTTGTTTTCATAATTATTGATTACATGTGTTTTTCATAGTTTTCATGGTCTCGGGACCAAGGGCGCTATATTTTTAATTTTTTTTTTTGCTTGAAACCTGAGGATTTTCTACACAACATATCCAAAAACCAGAGTGGTGTTTTTATTTGTTTTGTAGTTATGATTTGTCAAAGTTAACCGATGATCCAAAAAATCATTTTTTCCTTTTTTTCAAAAATGCCTTAATTCAAACATTCATAGCTTTTGAACTACTGGATCGATTCGGATGATCGACATACCAAATTGAAGCCAATGAGCTATTCTTTTTTAAATATTACCCTTGCTAAACATTTATATTTTCCATTCATATTTTTTGATTTTTGCCGTTGGTTCCGAAACCATGTAAACTATGAAAAACAAATACAATCAATAATTATGAAAACAAAATCAAATTTTTTACAAAGACTGTTTTAAAACAGATTATCTCGTTGGCTTCAATTTGATATGTCGATCATCTAAATCGGTCTAGTATTTCGAAAGTCATGAATTTGTCATTTCTGGAACAAGGGTAAACATTTTTTTTGGGCCATTTGAACTTTGAAAAATCATAACTTCAGAACGAATAAAAACACCTCTTTGATTTTTGGATATGTTATTTAAAAAACCCCCCAGCTTCAAGAAAAAATATAAAAAATATCCCGAGACCATGAAAACCATAAAAAACTAAAATAATCAAAAATTATAAAAATAAAATCCATTGTTCTTTCAAGTGAACTAGAAAACTATTTCCATTTCCATTTCCTTTATTTTGATATGTTGATCATCGAAATCAGTGTAGTAGTTCAAAAGGTGTGAATTTTTGAAAAAAGTCAGTTTTGGAAAAAAGAGGAAAAATTTGATTTTTCTTACCACCCTAAAATGGAAATGGTGACGCTAATGAAAAAAATTAAGAAACACGGGTCTAGTGTTTTGCAATAACGAACAAAATTGAGACTTCTCACGAAAATCTGAGAACCACTGTATCGGTTTGTAATGGCTGTATATTTTTATACTGATACAGTAATTCCTTGTCAAACCGATATAGTGGTTCTCAGATTTTCGTGAAAAGTGGTAGTATTGTTCCTTATAGCAAAATATAATATTCCGTATTTTATTATGTTTTTATTAGGACCAAGTTTTTCCGTTTTCTTTTTTCTTCCATCAATTATTTTTTGTTTAATTTATAACTTTTGATCGACGAACGACTACTAGTCGTTTTTGAAAAAAAATATTATACTTGCAAAAAATAGGATTTTGTTTTGGTGTTTATTGATTGTATTTACTAAGAAAGACTAGCTAAATGGCTTTAATTTGATATATCGATCATCTTGGTTGGTTCAGTAG
The DNA here is from genome assembly GCF_029784135.1 of Toxorhynchites rutilus septentrionalis. Taxonomy (NCBI): domain Eukaryota; kingdom Metazoa; phylum Arthropoda; class Insecta; order Diptera; family Culicidae; genus Toxorhynchites; species Toxorhynchites rutilus. The sequence goes on from NC_073745.1 coordinate 72,770,723, forward strand.
CTCAAAAGTTATGAATTTTCGAAAAGAGTCTTTTATGGAAAAAGTGGAAAAAAAATTTAAATGAGCATCATAGTGAAAAAAAAACGGGTGGGTAATGTCGGTGACATAACCGGAGTGACGTAGGACTATACAAAGGGGACAGCTTTTGCTAAATATATTTTTTAAATATATTGTTTTATTTTCTTCTCCTACGTGAATACCTACCTATCTATCTGAAAAATGGATTAGTTTACTGTTTACTCTTTATGAACATGTTGGGGGTTCTGAAAAGAACCTTTTGTGTTGTGTTTTTGCGTTTTTTTTTTACAAACTTGATTCTTGATTTTTTTCTGAAGGCTTTGTACTTATTAAATGTTCAACAGCGGGCATCTTTCGGCGTATTCACATATCGTACAATCAAAATGATGGCTGTGATAGGGAATGCATAGGTGGTCATCAGCTCGTTCATTATCATATATTCCACTATTGAGCACATTACCGTACCTTAAGCTGTGGTTTCGGAGACGAATGAATTGTAAGATTTGTAGTCTCCGCAAACAAAGTAAATAAAAATGAAAAAGAACTTAGGTTTTGGAGACGAACTCTACGATCTGTCGAGAAATAAACGAGCGCGTTCTGAAAAACCAACAGTAAATACAGGGACGGATGATCTTCGGATTAAAGTCCTTTAAAATAAGAACAGAGCAGCAGGAAATACATAGCTCATCGTGTTGCTCCTTAGTTATTTCTCTATGCAATGCAGATGTAACGTCAGTCAATTTTCAACATCAGTTATCAACCAAAGAAAGCAGTTCTTGCTACCGAGAAAATTCGTTAATGCCATCCTGCATACAATGTGTTGTAATTTGAAGCCACTTTTAATTCGGACACCATACATGGGTTTGTGAAAACTGAATGATCAATTTAAAAGACTCCAACCACCAATAAGTTCAAGAACAAGCATAAACAAAATAAATCAGTTTCTATTATATGTCATATTATGTCATATTAGAATGCATTGGTATTGTGAAAAACTTTTAATAACTCTTCTTTGAAAAGTTTAATGGCCCTGAAAAGCGCCGTGTTTTACGGTGGCTGGTTTTGCCACCAAAGCAGTCTGTATAAACAAACTTTTTCCTTTTTCTACCTGCTGCCGTTTTGCGATTGCGTTTGCCACTCGCTGAAACTAGTTGTTGCCTTGATGAGCGCCGAACCGAAGCTGCTCTGTTCTTGATGCGTGTTTTCTGATTGTCGTGAGCAGCTTTGCAAGCCAACTCAAGCACTCCAACGGCCGAAACTCTATAATCGCTGTTAGGTATACTGGTGCTCCGGCACCAATCCGTTCGGCCTAGTTACCTTTGCGGAGCAATCAGTGAATGCGACCAACAGGGAACTGGAGACCCGCACGGTTCGAGTGAGACTTTGCGTTTCCCTTAACTTGTCCTCCTTTGTTACGTCCACATGTCCACGTTGCTGCTTGTTTTCTTTTTATGATGTTATGCGATGCGATGTTAAACGATTCCGTACAACCATACTGGTTTACGGTTTGAAAGAAAAAGAGATATTTTTTGGGGTCCGCGCGTTTTGTACTCTAGCGGTACACACTCACAGGATAGAGACAAATCGGCAGACTCAGCCAAAGGGGCGAGTCCAACGAGACGAACGAATGAGCGTTAAAAGGCAGCGATGGCAAACATACATTCATTACGATTTGTTCGCTCGTTGGATTCACATGCAGGCTAAAAAGGGTCCTTTTCAGGATCACAAAATTATCTTCAATCTAAAGAGTTTATTGTTTTGTTATCACTCGATATCCCCATCTTGTTCGGCTAAACCTTTCTGTTTAGCGATTGCGTTAGCCACTCGCCACAGCTTTCACATTTGGAAAATTTCTTCCCATCCAGCTTGTGACATATTGTACAGTAAATTACATTCAATGGCACGTCGTATTACCACCACTCAGTGTCGGATTGGAGGTAATTTTAACCTGTAATTGATCATTTGCGATGACAGTGGTACAGTGTTGACTTTCAATGTGGGGTCATAATTTGGACCCCGAACTCTATGTTTTCAAAAATGTCCAACTAAATATGTCGCATTACAGGTCCGTCCAATTAGCTAAATGTCGAGATAAGTGTAAATTACTGTACTTTCAATCTAGAAGCAATTCAAGAATTGGTGAAAATCAATTAGCTCAGAACAACTGCCAAATTCACATACTCATCATATCCTGGCAAACAAATTATGAAAAAATTAAATTTGTGTTTTATTATTATTTTGGATATTATTTTAGAGAGCATTGAACTGTATTTCGTAAACTCTTTTTTGAAAGGTTTAATGGCCCTGATAAGCGCCGTGTTTTATGGAATGGTTCCAATTTAGAAAACTTTGTACTCGTGGTTTTGAAAAAACCCATTTCGAACGCCCTCGATGCCGCCTTGTTCTGGATTTGCCACCAAAGCAGATTGTATAAAGAACAAACTTTTTTCTTCTGCTACCAGCTGCCGTTTTGCGATTGCGTTTGCCACTCGTCACTCGCTGCAACTGCCTGTTGTCTTGATGTCCACCGAACCGAATTTGTTCTGTTCCGAATGCGGGTTTTCTTATCGTCGCGAGCAGTTTTGCCAGCTAACTCGATCACTTCGGCGGCCGAAACTAAAGGGTGTGTCACATCAAATTGCATCACGGGAAAAACGCTGTAGAAATTCGCCCAGTAGACCGATCCTTTTGAAAATTTTAGACAGTAAAATAAAAACTATTAAACAACTTTTGGCATTTTCTTTTAATTCATACTTCGAGCCCAAGCCCGTATGCTCGCACCTTCTTCTTTAACCCGTCCATAAGGTTCTGTACAACGTCAGGTTGTAGTTTTTTTTTGAACAGAAATCCATTTTCTCTTGAAGTCCGCCTCCGATTTGACAACTTTTGGGTTCTTCCGGAGGGCCTGCTTCATAATCGCCCAATATTTCTCTATTGGGCGAAGCTCCGGCGCGTTGGGCGGGTTCATTTCCTTTGGCACGAAGGTGACCCCGTTGGCTTCGTACCACTCCAACACATCCTTTGAATAGTGGCACGAAGCGAGATCCGGCCAGAAGATGGTCGGGCCCTCGTGCTGCTTCAATAGTGATAGTGAGCGCTTCTGTAGGCACTCCTTAAGGTAAACCTGCCCGTTTATCGTGCCGGTCATCACGAAGGGGGCGCTCCGCTTTCCGCAAGAGCAGATCGGTTGTACTTTTTGGCAAACTTGGATAGTTTCTGCTTGCGAATCTCCTACGGAACGCTGAATTTGTCCTCTGCGGAGAAGAACAACAGGCCCGGCAGCTGACGAAAGTCCGCTTTGACGTAGGTTTCGTCGTCCATTACCAGGCAACGCGGCTTCGTCAGCATTTCGGTGTACAGCTTCCGGGCTCGCGTCTTTCCCACCATGTTTTGTCTTTCGTCGCGGTTAGGAGCCTTCTGAACCTTGTATGTACGCAGGCCCTCCCGCTGCTTGGTCCGCTGGACGAATGAACTTGACAAATTCAGCTTATTGGCGACATCCCGGACCGAACTTCTCGGATCACGACTAAACTGCTTAACTACGCGCTTGTGATCTTTTTCACTGACGGAGCATCCATTTTTGCCGTTCTTCACCTTCCGGTCGATGGTTAGGTTCTCGAAGTATCGTTTTAGTACTCTGCTGACCGTGGATTGGACGATTCCCAGCATCTTACCGATGTCCCGATGTGACAACTCCGGATTCTCGAAATGAGTGCACAGGATTAATTCACGACGCTCTTTTTCGTTCGACGACATTTTTCCAAATTTACGAAAAATTGACAGTGAAGCATGGCCAACGTGAGCTATACACTCTTATCTGATTATAAGCGAAAGCTGAAGATATAATTCCTAAAAATTAAATTTCTACAGCGTTTTTTCCGTGATGCAATTTGATGTGACACACCCTTTATATAACGCCGACTAGGTGGACTGGTGCACCGGTACTAACGCGCTCGGCATAGCTACCCTTGCGGGGAACTCCAGACCAACACGGTTCGAGCGGGATTTTGCCTTTCCCTTCACTTTTTCTCCTTTGCCATGTCCAGACATGGCAGCTTGGGTTGGTTTGTTGATGTGTTGTGATGCGAACTGATGTGGTGTACGGTTTGAATGGGAATGATCGTTACGGAAGGAAGGAAGGTATTGTATTATAGAGACTTTAAACTTTTTCAGTTCATTCGTCTTCAAGGCCCTTTGAAAACTCTACTCTACTCTACTCCAGCGCTACCACCTCCACCCTCTTGCCTTGAGAAAGGCACTCGATCCCTCGCCGTCCAGCTCGTCCAGCAACGATGTTGTCCAGTCGGTGTCCACACAAAGAATAATCGTTACGGAAGGTAAGGAAGGTCTTGTATTATAGAGACTTTAAACTTTTGCAGTTCATTCGTCTCTAGCCTTGAGAAAGGCCCTTTGAAAACTCTACTCTATTCTACTCCAGCGCTACCACCTCCACCCTCTTGCCTTGAGAAAGGCACTCGATCCCTCGCCGTCCAGCTCGTCCAGCAACGATGTTGTCCAGTCGGTGTCCACACAAAGAATGATCGTTACGGCAGCGGAGCGGAGATTTTTAAGCTGACTGGCTGGCTCGAGAATTACGCATGTGTGAGACTGCGACCAATGTTTCGTTCTATTTTTTTCTTTTTCCTTTCCATTCGTGCTTCATTCTATTTCGCTGCTGCTCTGGATGCCCGTTTTGGTCGGTACGATTTGAGGAGCACAAAATGGACCAATCAAAAATGGGCACATAGTGCATTTGGACAATGCTTGATATTTCACAATTATTCAATTATTTATCTCAAGAAAAATGAAATGTTATTCGTTATGATAGATGCGTAGATATATTTCCTATCAATTGATGCAAAAACCTTTGCGATCTTTTGAGAAATGCTCGAGTTATAAGCGTTCCAAATCTTGCATTTTTTCCTACTTGTTCAGTGCCTAGATTTCCATTTCACCCCCTATATCTTCCGGTTAGACGTAGTCCTACGTCAAAAATACGGGTCTAACATTTTGCGATCTTCTGGATAAACCTTGCTATCCCACTCTACGGTTTGACTATCTCATTTCATTCTTCCCCGCTAAATAGACTTCGATGAATATTGAAGTGATTCCCCCCAAAATGAATTTGTTTCTCTCTCTCGTGTATCCTGTATGCATGTATCGATGTTTGAGTTCAACGTGGTTTTACATATACTACAGGTGAGCTAGATTTTTTTGTATCGTACACGAAAAATACTCACACATATAAAATAGCATGCAGTGTTGTGTTCAGAAACATAGAAACACTTTTTCTGTATGTTTATTTTTCACAAAATTGAACTCGGAGACAAAGTGAACTAACAACTTGTTTGGAAGTCCTCCCAAACTGCACGCTATTTACTAACACAGTGATAGACATTCGTTTAGCCGCACTTGGAAAAAAAACTTGAAACACTTACAAAACAACTAGGAATGTTCTTTTTATCGGGATACTTATTTGCTGTAGTGATTGTATATTTAAGTCAATTTCATTGAAAGGACGTGCGTCACAATCACACACACACACACACACACACACACACAAGGCGGCATCGGTGGATATAAACATTCAAACGTTGTTTTTCCCCGAGACATACGTTTAGCCGCAGGGCATAAAAATCGAGTTTTCGCATAATCACCAAGCCCTTATCTGCGTTTTTTGAAAAAAAAAAATACTTGGGAATGTTCAATTTACAAGATAAATATTAAATGTGCAACGTAAGAAGTTGGTCAGATTAGTGATTTGGCGAAAGGTATTCTATTGACGGAAGAGGGGCGGAAAATAATAAAGATATTCAGTGAACAAAAGTTTTCTAATCGCTCGATCGTAACAAAAATTGGTCTATCTGAGAAAGTGCCAGAAATATGGGATATAACAACTAACAAATGGGAACTCCAAAGTTACTTTGCGTCTTAAAGGTCGAAAAAGACACGAAACAACCAGGAAACGATGTCCTGCTCATACATTAAGGCAGAATCGGTTGTTCCAGTATCGAAGAGGCATATTGCGCGCATCTTGATGAGTCACCAAACATCATGTGGAAGAAACTTCAAGGGAAGCCGAAACTGACCGCACCTCATAAGCAGAACCATCTCATTTTCGCCCGGCAATACATGGAATGGAAACTAGAATGGAGAAATGTTGCGGCGGAAAAAGTTCAATTTGGATGGTCCGGACTTTTACAGTTACTATTGGTACAATTTAAGTCAACGGCATGTCGTGAGATCGAAGCGAAACTTTGGGGGCGGAAGTATGACAGTATGGGGAGCCGTTTCCCACAGCAAGCTTCTCATTTGTTTCATTTTCACCCGAATAAACTCCGAAAAGTATCTTCAATTACTGGAGGACGTTTTGATTGGCCACATTGAGAATAACGCTACCGAGGATGTCGTGTTTTCAGCAGGATTATGCACAGATCCACGTTTCCAAGCAATCGAAGGCATGGTTTGCCGAGAAGGACATTCCGCATCTTGAATGACTTGCAGGCAGTCGATTGGAATCTCATAGAGAATCTATGGAGAATCTTGGCCGAGATGGTCTATGCAAACGGATGACAATTTGACAACATTTCCAGTCTCAAGTAATTCAGGAATGTCAGGTTATAATCAATATGGCAACACTTTAAAAGCTGTCTGACTCGATGCCAAATCGAGTTTTCAAAGTGACCCGAAATGGAGGTGGACATACTAAATATTAGCTACCGATTGGCACCAAAACTTGCCGCACAAATTTTCTTTTATTGAAATTTTAGGATGCGGCTAAACGAATGTCCACCCTGATTCCACATATTTGAATTACTTAGAAAACAAAAAGTGAATTTATACTTTTTTTTAGAATGAATTCGATGAAAATAAACAATAATTGTCTTTTATGAGCTAAATTGTACAAAGAATTGACTTATTTTTAAAAATATTGAAGAAAAATAGGGTACGGCTCAACGAATGTCTACCACTGTACACTGGAGAAAAACATTAGTAGATGCAGCTACCAAATCTTTAGTAACCGAAACATTGGTAAAATATACACATTTTTTGTACGTATTACCAAATGTTTGTAAAACTAATGTCAAATGCAATGTACATCCCTACGAACGATTCGTACATTTTACTTCATAGCATGAGTAACCTTGAGTATTTTCTTGCTTAGCAACTGTGTGTGTGTGCATTCGCCATTTCTCTAGTGGAAGTGGAGTGATTCGGAGGTAAACATTTTGTTTTTGTTGATTCGTTGTACTTTAATATTCCTTTTTTTCGCTTCTGATCATAGAAAACAAATTGCACTAAGCAATCATCAGCTGAATTAAACTACCAGCGCCGAATCGGACTTGATCGTCTTGAATGAGGAGCAGCAGCACCTGCGCAGATCTTCGGTGTTGGCCCAACTGCCGCTCACAACAAACTTCTGCGAAAATGGAAAATTGCAAAGTTTTATGTGAATATTAATATTAGAATATTAACAAGAATAAAATTATTTGAAAACAGCTTTCGAATCGAAGATTTATTATTCGACAAATATCGTTATTGTTGTGATTATCCCTTTACAAATAAGGGCCAACATATTCATTGATATTGCCCCAAAATTGAGCCAACATTGCACCTTCAAACCGTGATTTTGCCTGAAATTTGTGTCTTTGGTAGACACAAATGTTGGTGTTTTTGTAGAATGTACCAATAATTAGTAGGGTAGAAAATGGCTAGCGAATTGGTAATATTTACCAAACAATTTGTCATATTTACTAATTATTTCTCTTAGTGTACTAACGCAAGGACCTTTATAGCATACCTAATAACTGCCTGAGTTCGTTGGTTTGAGTTAACGGTGGGTAAACAATATCAAGTCAAGTTTTCGTTTCACTTTATTAAAACCTTGTAATGATGACTAGCCTTACAATTGGATAAATTAGTCACTTCTTCCGCAGGACTATGTTTCATGCATTCGAATGTGTTCCTAATATATGTCTGATAGAGAAGAATTATTGAGAATTCTCATCAGCAAACTTTCTGATCAAAATATTCAAATCAGGTGATTAAGGTAACCATACTGAGTTAATTCAACGCAGGCAGAGTAGTATTAGGCGAATGTTTTTTTGAAAGATTATTCTATGTAAATGTTGGTCACTGCTACGTTTAGGTGATCTATACGAGAAGTCTTTTCAATAAAGCTAGTGAATTGACTTTGGTTTTATTTCTCTGTTTTATCACTCTCGACTACCAAGCAACAAATGACAGCCATATTTCGCCACCCAAAACAGCAAAACGAATTCTTAGCTTGAATCATTCCAATGCAATTACCTGCATTCGAGCAGCAAAAAAAAAATACATTCAGCAACAACCACAATTCCTTCCAGAGCTACAAGTATAATTGCCTCCGTAAGAGGATTTGACTCGCTCTTCGCCAGTAAGTCTTTTCCAGCTCTTTCCAGCAGCCACCACTACGCCAGATAAGCTAATTTATAAAAACATTAACTAATAACGGTAAGAATGCAACAGTACTTCGCCAGATTCAGCATCTCAATTATGGCTACCCCATAAAGATGGAGGGTGGGGGCATTTGTGAAACGCGGAAAAAGGCTACGATGGTACGATACGCTCTGGTGCGCACTCAGGAGCACACTGTTGCTCTGGCGGCGCCTAATTTTTATTAATTAAAACAGAGAAAAAGAAGAAACGAATCCCCAAATGACCGCCGGGGCGATAAAAAAGCCCCACGAAGATAAATTTCGTAATACAGTTGAAAGTTTCGTAGAAACTCGAAATAATTTAATCAGGACACTATATTTTTGATACATTTATCCTCGTGATCTTCAGTCCTCGTTATACTAATATTTAAGGGCAAGGATAACATTTTAGCAAATTAAAACATAAATTTGAGAAAATTCATTCCGAACGCCATCATGAATCTCATTTAACGTACCATAACTTCCAACTTACCACGCACAAATTTCTTACCATGAAAGACGTGAGAAAGAATTATTCCCGACTGAAATAATCCCCTCTTCAGCACACTGCCAAATGAATATTTTTTTTTCAAAAACAATGAAGATTTCATTGTTCATGATATTTTCGCTTACATACATTCCGTCCGTAATGTAGGGGAGAACTGTACAAAACGCACCGGTGAGGTAAAATGGCCCAAGCCATCAATTGTGAAAAATATTTAGATTCGTCATGTAAAATGATATATTACTTTACTCATTTCAGTTCGCAGTAATCTCTTCCACATATTCACAGTGCACAAACATGCCCATCATAATAAAATAAGATACAAATTGAGAAAAACTAATGCATTTGCCTTTTCCGTAAATATTCATGGTTGCTTGGTATGATTTTGCGGTTAGTCAATGTTTAAAAATCAGGATATTTACACTCTACCTCCACAACGAATCATTGAACTTTATGATTACACTTAAAAATTACACCAACATGTCATATTGCACAAGAATTTTGCCAAAAATTGTGAAAGTAATAATTGGGGCAGTATGCACAGGAAAAAAATATTCATTACATAGGTTATAAAAACAAACGTTCGTTTTGACCAATGCCCTGGCATGTAACCATTTTTTTGTGGTTCGCACAGAAAATCATAAGCATAGTAATTACTCCAAGCCGCACTCACATTACGGAACATACAAAAGGAATTTGACAGCACGACTGAATTGACTACAATCACATTACGAGAAGAACAAAAGAAACTTGTACGCTTGAGCCCTTTCTATGCAGCCTACGCTCAATTTGTGTTGGTTGGGATAGGGATGTCAGCCCTTTGGTTCTGACTTTCTCTCTTCGCTTTGATGATATTAGTTGCATAGTGTGTCTAATTGATTGCATAATGTGATAAAATTGCAACAAGTTTATTGGTTTTACACTATTTATATGAAATTTTATTCATGTAATGAATTTTCAATAAGCTGTGTCTAGCATCGAATATGTTTTTTTTATGAAATATAACAAATAGAAGTACTTTTATTAACTTATCGATAAAAAAACATATTCAAATTTCGGGCATCCTGCAAGCCCACTGTGTGCGCTTTGCTCGTTTGTTTTGATACGTCTAACCAAGTTGTTATGATGCGTTCTGTCCATGGATTATGGCATTTCACTCAACCCTATGTTTTGAACTGTCGACGGAAATATTAAAAATTCCTTGCAAATTCGAGTATGTTATATCAAATTACATCAGGGATATAATTGGCAGTGACGGAAGAAGTATTCTTGATGTTAAACAGCATGAATCAATTACAAAAAGTGCGGTAAATGACTGATTTGCTTAAATGGTGCGTTTTGTACCACTCTCCCCTACTTGCCAGCACACGGCCCTTTTTCGATAAATTTCGCCGATTCAAGCTCCAACTTCCTGTTAAACTATGTGTCTCCCGTTAGCTTTTCTCCACCTTCTCGCTATCCCATCAAGATGCCGACCAGCGAAGCACTTAACCTACCAGTTTTACAGCCTCTTCAAGTCTTCCTCCTCCATTTCTTCTCCCCGTCAATTTCCGGGCGAGATTAAAACAATACCTTCTGCCGCTACATTTTCACCGGCTCGAAGGGTCGAGAAGCACGAATCCTGATGCGGTTAGGCTGATTTCGCTTCCGTAAATTAAAACACACTCACTTATACCTTCACTAAGAGGTGGGCAAAACGGTTCATTTTAGTGAGCGGCTCAGAGCCGCTCGTTCAGTGAAACGAGTCGGCTCATTTGAGCGGCTCTTTTTTGAGCCGAGACTCTTTTGAGTCGCGGATTTTTTTTAGTCGAGACTCTTTTTGAGCCGAGACTCTTTCAAAGAGCGGCTCTGTTTTGAACCGCGGATTTCTTTAAGCCGAGACTCTTCCGGGAAGCGGCTTTTTTTTGAACCGTGGCTTTTTGTTTTTGAGCCGAGACTCTTTTGAAAAGCGGCTCTTTTTTAATCGCGGTTCATTTCTAAAGAACCGTGGATCGTACGCTCGTTCTGACGAACCGGCTCAAATAAGCGGCTCGTGAGCGCTCGCCCATCTCTACCTTCACTTGCCTTTCTTTCATCACGAGGCTTTAAGGCTGATGTCACATTAGGCGGATTCGCCACCGCGGGTATCGCGACGGTTTTTTTTCTCGATATGAATTTGCTTTCAAAACCGCACCGCTCTGTGTGACATGGCTCATTCACAATACACTGTAGATCCTCCGCTACGGTTTTACTCGTGGAATGCGCGGCGGCGAATCTGCCTAATTTGACATCAGCCTTAAGATGCCACTGTCTCATGGTACCGATGTCCACCCCCACCTACACACGTACGCTGTTGCTAGCTGCTCAATGATGGCTGGTTGGTTTGTCTGAAGCGGCTTCGTGCTGTTGTGATAGCGAAAATTTAAAACGCTTGGCGAAAATAAAAATGCCATTGCCACCGTCTTATACCGACGTACCTGGCTCCTAGGGGAGGCCATTTTTTGGTATGATTCTAGTGTTCACGAAAAAAGACGACACAAAACCAAATTTAAAAACACAGAACCACAGGGTAAGTGGAAATACGCTGAATTACAAATTTTACATTTGCATGTCACCTCCAGCTCAAGCCGATTCTTGGAGTTCACGTGAATGGCCAGCATCTCAGTTAGAGGTAGAGGGAGCCATGTAATGGCTGGGAGTGTGGGTGGATAATTTTAAATAATATTCCTCCAGTGCGCGCTCTCTGATTCTGCCTTACATCCTGTTCGGGACGAAGAAGAAAGCATTTCGTAGGTAACGACGCTGTTGGAACAAAGCTGTGTGAAACAATACAAACACTCAAAAAATGGAATCATTTCCTGTGGAGCGCGACAACGAGAAATGAGCAAACGAAGTACCGATGAATAGGCTTTAAAGTGCGTAAGGTAAGTGCGTGTATACATATGCATACATACGCGCATTATTACCCCGTAGAAGGGTGCAATTATGTTTTAGAACGTGTGCAAAAGTGTTCCCAAAGTATGTTAAAAGCTCGTACACGTGCGAGCTGCTGCTCGACATGCTGTTTTGATTGTTATTTTGTACAAGGTCGTTAAGCTTGTTCGGAATAATAGCTAGCAGAGTCAAACATTTGGTTTGTTTTCTTTGAGCACCAGTTCAAAGGAATAGTCTGAATTAAAACATTGTATATTGCGCACACAAATTTTACAATTTAGTCGGATTGCACGCGAGTGGGTGTTCCAAACGTATGGTTTATTATGCCAATGAAAATGATCTTACGGGACCTCCTGTTGATTAGCACGATAGAATACCCTATGCAAAATAATAGCTTCATCGAACTTCATTTACTAATCAAACGAAGACGTCAAAATTTGAGTTTTTTGTATCCGAAAAATTACCCAAGGGGGGACAGAAAAAATATTTTCGAGATGACAGTAGATCTAGACAATTTAGTCATGCAATTTGATGACATTTGACATCAAATTTTTTTGACGAAGTACTACGTGTTTCATAAAGGGTGCCAAATCAGAAAACAGGTCACGTTTTTATGAAACAAAGTTAACGTTAATAACTATTTTTGCTGCGAACGGATTTTGACAATTTGAATACCAATCGGATCGGAAATTCTCTAAGATTTCTTTGATAAATTACAATCTCTTGGTGTGTGAAGTGTATAAATTGATGAAAACTAGATCCTGCTCCGGTCTTGAAAATCTCCTACTTTCGTGCCAGAGGACGAAGATCCTTTGACGGGATGCAAATTAAAAGGTTACCCGGACTAGCGTCCTCGATTTGCCAAGCGACAGTATTCACCTTTCTATCAACTTACCAAACCGATCCGAAATTTCCGATTACAGAAAAAAACCAAATCGACCAAACCAGCCAAGATTAATTAAATAATAAAAAAAACTAAATGAAATTTTAAAATGGTGAATTAAAACTAATTCAGATTTTTTTCCATTAATCGCCTATTTTTTCAAATTTAACCGAACTCCTAAATATGACGTCACTCTTAACCCTATTCTATGTGTATCCTACTGCACAATGGTCCAGGAGATGCATTCAAGTGGAAATTAGCATTTAGAGCTCGACAGTTATTCTCTAGACAAAAACTGTCTTCTACAAAGTTATTACATACGATAGAGCGCTCATTTTTAAGTTGCCCCAGAAAGAATGACAAACAATTGAAGCGAGCGTATTTTTTGGGAAGAAATATCAATAACTTTGGGTGAAGTTGAGATATTGACAAGTTCTGCATCGCAAAATATTTGTATTAGTAAGTCCTAAAAGTCTTCCGAAGACAGTTTGTATGTAGAATTTTAAATATAAAAGTTAGAGCAAAAAAACCTTTTTTTTCATGGTGACCCTAACGTAACTTAGAAAAAAGGCGCTATATCGGTTATTTCAAGAGATAGAAAAAAACTTTGTTTTACAAAGATGTCTCAAATAACAGGGACTACAATATTGTCGAACTATATTTACTTCTATCTATAAAGATAAGAAAGTTAGATTTTTTATTTCATCAACAATTTTGGTCACCCTATTTTTGACAACTTAACAATGAGCGCTCTATCGTATGTAACAACTTTGTCGTTTTTGTCTAGAGAATAACTGTCGAGCTCTAAATGCTAATTTCCACTTAAATGCATCTCCTGGACCATTGTGTACTGGTATAAATGGTTTCCCTACTATGGGGTTAGTGTGCACACAGGTTTGTTTTTCAGGGTACTCACGAAATCGATGACGTTGCAGCTATGGTGATGGAACGATGAAGCAGCCTGATGTTTGCTGAAGCGCTCACACACCGTTCCTTTTACCGACGTGAGTTCTTCGGGAATCTCGCTGGCGTTGGCGAACTTTTCCCTTGACTGAAGCAAACCACGGTGGAGTAGGGGAAAAGGGGGGAATTTGGACCACCTAAGCAAATCGCCTAATATCTCCAAACCAATACGGTCTAAATAAAAAATGTCACATTTTATACTGAGCTACACTTGTTTTCTCTCAATCAATAATGTTTAAACATTATCTCAAGCTTCAAATTACCAAATATATCATAAAATAAAAGAGATGATTTTTGGACATTAAAATTTGATGTGGGGTGATTTGGTCCAGTGTGTGTTTCATCGAAAAACACATACTTATGTTTCTGTAAAGTATTTTGGGATAATGTTACAATCAGTAACAGTGTTCTGGGATCGATACCAGGTGTTTTGGCCAGGTTCCAGACCAGAAAAGTTGGATTGACACCATCTCGAATTCTGCATGAATCTTTTCACTGTTTTTCGAGCATTTTCAAACACTTTCGGTGCTTGGTCAAATAAAATCCGTTCTTGATGGCCTGTATTGATCTTTTAAGCTCCTCATTCTTCCAACGTTGTTTGGCCATCCTTTTCTTTGTAATTCTGCGGCATCTGGAATCAATTAGACCAAAGAAAAGCCTCAAACCTGTAGGACCAATTCACCCCACAGAAACGTGTCCATGCCACCCCATACAACATGCAAAAATTAAAATGCAATTAATTCCATTTATTGTTATCAAAGTAACAGTTTCGCTGCATCAAATTGTTCCTCTTCTGTAGACGAGCAGAAAAAACCTTAGAACCACGATCGGAAAACTCACATTTTTTGACAATCAAAGTGCTTGTTGTGTTCATGTTACCGTTTCCCTCCACCTGTCGAATTTTACCAAAGTTTTTTTACGTTAGGTACATACGGTTCAACAATAGAAGGAGATTACATTATAAAAAAAATAAAGTTGAGCCGTACTTTTTGAGATAAAAGAGGGGTCCAAATCACCCCGTGTTACCCTATTTCTGTTTGTAACGTACGGCAGCCGTGGAACCGAACTTCCTCACCGATGACTAACGCACTCCAGAACGCCTTCGGGGGACTCGGACGATGCACCGGAATGCAATGGTGATCTAAATATTATCCCGAGAGGAATCGGACTAGGAGCCACAAGGTTCTGTTGTCTATATACATATTAGCAAGAACTATTTTCAATTTAGTTCAATTTCTCACACAACTCACGTTTTTTTAAAAGAAAAACTCCGACAATTTTTAGATTCAACTAAAAAACCACTTCCAATCTTCAATAGAATATATTCACTGGGCTTAGAAGGAAAAGCTCGGTTGGCTTTTGTCTCTAGAATCCGAAACCCATCGAATATTCTAGAATGTCCGGATTCACGAATAAAGATTTGTCACTTGATTCCCGTTGCGTCATATTTGAAACATGAAGTCTTCATCGATTATTTTATTTAAGTCTGAATCCATAGGTTTCTACTACTAGTAGTTTACTACTAGGCGTCAAATCTACTTAAATCTATTTGAAATGACTATACTCGTTTCAAAGCGTTTCCATTTTCCATACATTTTGTCCATTTGTTTGATTACCTAACCATACTATCAATCAAGGCGCGTAAAAGTATATCCTAAGGTGGGCCAACTTGCTAAAACCACTCTTCAGCCATCTTGGAAGTCTAATGTGTTTTGTTTGTAAACAAAACACAATACGCTTGTGCCCAAGCTCGCTCGTGATCAGTCTGTCTTTTTCACGCTTCAAGTAAATAATTCCCCTTCTGCTTCCTTCCGTACTGTTTTCATATACCGCTCCCCTACCCAACTTAGTGACGAAACGGCCTCACCTAGTACCATAGACCCGTCTTGCTATCAATAACGGGCAATCTGTGCAGACGCGAGAATGGAAACAACGAAGGGCATAACGAAAAGAGAATATTTGTGACGTAAATTTCACCCTTGCTCAGTAGAGATGTGTCTAAACGCGCCTGCCGGGCAATTTGACCCGTCTGATTTAAATGAGAAATAAGAAAATAATTTTCTTTGGAACTGATTTTCGACGCAATTTTCTACATCATTTCTATTGGGTTTTTGTTGCTTGAAACCGATTCAGAGGAGATAACTGTAGATCATATTTATTAAGTCGAGTTCCCAGTGAATATCTCAGACGAAGAAAATGATAAGGAAGGATTCATTTCCTTCTCAATTTGCTATTTAACGCATCAGCTTACCATCGAACAGTATGGCATACCATCGATCAGGGCAATTTTCTCGCTTTTGACAGGATAACATTCTCACGAGAGAAATAGCTTGTATGCGAGAGATGCTAGATGATTTTTTTCAAATAACTCTGCATGACACGAATGAATGTCTTTAAATGTAATCATAATGAACAAAAATGAGCAAACCATCACGATATTTCTAAATCATGTTCGATAAATCACACAAACAATTGTTTTCACATACTTTGAAATGCCCTCAGTATGTTTTCACAAAATTAAATGTCTTCAAAACGAAAACATATCTTCACATCTGGCATCTATATTATGTGCTCAGAGAATGCAGGAAAACAAGAGCGCGGACTGGAGAATTATACACGAATACTGGGAGAACACGCTCACCAGAGAAACGGTTTCTTCTCTTCGCTGGTGAGCATGAAGTGAATAGATTGATGGAATCTCTCATTCATACATGCTGTTTCTCTGAGCTTTATAGTCTCTGAGAGAAACAACTTATGAACATATTTACTTCTGCTGAGCCATTTAACATATGATTGGAAATTTAGAATTTGGGCGCCTTACAAAATAAAATTCGTAGCACTTTTGTTATTCAGTAGGGTAAATGATCTTGGTTTGTCCGATTTTGGGTGTTTTTACGCAACTAGTTAATGCAAATCGATTTTTCTTCATGAAAATCACATATAATCGATACGAGTTTAGGTTTGTTGCCCCAAGTATCTAGTTGCTAACACTACCATAAGGGGTTGAAATTATTAAAAATTTATGTTTTTCAACGATTTTCCTCAAAGATGAATTATGATCATGGTTTATCCGAAAAAATGATCATGGTTTTTTCGGCTTTAGAAATCACCATTTTTGAATGAAAACATTCGAATTCGCAAGTAGATGTTGCATTTATCGTTGCTTGAGTTTACTTTCATCCTATTGATCCATTCATAATTTGGGCTTTCTTCAGAATATTGCATTTTCTTGGGCATTTTACAAGTATTCACCTCAACACACTCAACATAGAGAAACTTTATTTCTGCTATGCGCGAAAGACACAATAAACAAACTGCAGCGTGTCAAGCGAGTGCCATAGAAATCATGTGGACAATTCGATTCGAGTCTTTGTTTTTAAGAGGCTTTTAACTTTGCAGTTCATTCGCCTCTAACGCATGTGGACAAAACAACATTATTTAATTGGACAACTCATGATCAGAATTGAGTTCATCAAAATACGTTAATTTAATGGTTTAGCTATGTAAATCTGATACAAATGATGTGCAAGAATGATGTTTACAACATTTGTAAGTGTAATAATCCAGAAAAGGTCTGAACACGTGCGAAATAATCATCTGGTGATCGAAAAAAAGTTAGCTCGAATGAGGGGCGCAATACACCAATAGATGGTGTATTTTATAATCCTTTAAAACATGTGACTCCGTAAAAATATACTACAAAACTACTGTAAATCATGAAAAAGACTATTTTATTTATATGATTTGAAACATTCAAATACCTGATTTGACAAAGGTGTGCTGAATTGGAGCATACAAAAAAGTGGACAAACCATGATCATATTTTCAACTGGACAAACCAAAACGATTTACCTTATCTAAAATACAGAACGATTACAGATGACTGAGGATTAACTAATCTACGTAGTGACGTAGTTGTTACCTTAAATTTTAAGAGCGGTCAAGATAAATCCGGTTAAGATAAATCCATTCTTGCTTAGGGGGTGCGTATTACACACTTCTCCTATAAGAACGCTGTCGCTGGGGTATAAATGCGAAAAAGGGGAGCGTTATCAATACACTGTGCAATTTGTGCATTGACATAAACAAACAGATTGCGACATGTGTTGTGTTTGCTTATGTATTGTTCTTGCAAAGGCAAGAAAGAATCGCTACTTCTACAAGCCATTCACCCTTTTCAGGCTCCTCGACACTTTTCTAATAAAAAGAGATTTATGGAATTTCTTTGCATTTAACAATAATATCCGTAATGATAAACAAACGAATTGAATAAAACGAATGCGTAGTTCTATGTCCAAATCGGTCGTGTCTTGGTTACAACCCCCTACATTTTTTTTGAAAACGCCGATTTCATGTACCTTCTTCTCCCAAACCAATTTTTATGCTGCTACCGCTCTGAAAGGATATTCAAGCGAAAAACAAATATCGATGATAATTCGATACGCATTGCGTGCAAATGAAGTCAAATGGTAAATATTAGATAGCGGAGAACACGAAATGTTTGATATGGAATGGAGAATATTTTACATCAATGAAACTGGATTGTTCGATGTTAGCCACAGAGTAATTATTGGATCTTCACTAGTGCCGCATTCGATCGATGATTCCAATTGGTGGGGAGGAGGGTTTAATTTGGTTTGGGTATATCCGAGGAGGAATCAATTCCCTATTTGAGCTTAATAAATAATTTGCCGGCTTAGCGAAGTGGTATGACAATCACCTCTTTTCAAAGATATAATGCCTAAGAGTTATATGCTTCTCGCATATTGAAAGGAAAATTTGTTCAATAGTTCAAAAATTGCTTGAAAACAGACTGTTAATATCACACAAATCTGTATATAAATAAGTGCTCGAGCTCCGAGCGAGAATAAAATGTCCTTTTCAAGACAGGTGGAGAAGGAGTTTCGATTTAAGTTTGTCCACAAGGACCCTTCTCAAGGTAAGGAACGATTTAACTGCAGAAGTTAAATATCTACAATTCAACACAGGACAGGAAGTCCACTTAGTCGTGGCTGTGAAGTGGCTAGAGGATGTTCTCGCTCGCTCGCGAAAGCGCTACACTTTCTCTCCCAAACCCTCACGCAAAATCAGTTGCATTAGGGTGACCATGAAAAAACGGGTTTTTTGCTTTAACTTTTATATTTCAAATTCTACATCAAAACTGTCTTCGTACGACTTCTAGAGCTTATCAATTCCAATATTTTGCGATGCAGAACTTGTCAATATCTTAATCCTACTTAAAGTTATTGATGGTTTTTTTTTATCCAAAAACTCATGATTTCAATTTCAATTTACTCAAACACAAAAAATAACATAGTTTTGAAAATCACACATCATGTAGAGTGAAATATGCTCTTTCAAATGCCGTCAATAAACTTTGTTTATGTTTGCCCCAGAAAGAATGACAAACAATTTAAGAAAGCGTTTTTTTTGGAAAGAAATATTATTAACTTTGAGTAAATTTGAGATATTGACAAGTTCTGCATCGCAAAATATTTTTATTAGTAAGCTCTAAAAGTTTTCGAAGACAGTTTGTATGTAGAATTTTAAATATAAAAGTTAGAGCAAAAAACCGGTTTTTTTCATGGTGACCCTAACGCAACTTAGAAGAAAGGCGCTATATCGGTTATTTCAAGAGATAGAAAAAAACTTTGTTCTACAAAGATATTTTAAATAACTGGGACTACAATATTGTCGAACTATGTTTATTTCTATCTATGAAAATAAGAACGTTAGTTTTTTTTATTTTATCTATAATTATGGTCACCCTATTTTTGATAACATAAAAATGAGCGCTCTATCATGTGTAACAACTTTGTCGAAGACAGTTTTTGTCTAGAGAATAACCGTCGACATCTAAATGCTAATTTCCACTTAAATGCATCTCCTGGACCATTGTGCATTGGGTGCAGAGATTTTGTGTGCACATATAACATAAAATCGTATGTAGCGGCAGTAAATGTCTAGCAGTAGAAATACATACTGGCAATAAGAACACAAATCTGGTGTAATGTTCTCACGAGAACAAGAATTAATTATGTATCAACTATCTTAGTGACTTCTACAAACAACGGGCCACAGCCAATTCGAAAGAGTAGTAGTTCCCTGTATCAATTATAAATCAATACTTATATTTATCCACTCAGATAAAAGACGAATGTTCAGCAAACTTTCAAAACATCCATTTATTCATTCATTGAGCATTGATTCAGATGCAACTTCAAACAAACGATTACTAAATCAACTGTAGTCCAACGTCTACCTTGCGATTATATCACAGATAAAGGGTGTGTCACATCAAATTGCATCACGGAAAAAACGCTGTAGAAATTTAATTTTTAGGAATTATATCTTCAGCTTTCGCTTATAATCAGATAAGAGTGTATAGATCACGTTGGCCATGCTTCACTGTCAATTTTTCGAAAATTTGGAAAAATGTCGTCGAACGAAAAAGAGCGTCGTTAATTAATCCTGTGCACTCATTTCGAGAATCCGGAGTTGTCACATCGGGACATCGGTAAGATGCTGGGAATCGTCCAATCCACGGTCAGCAGAGTACTAAAACGATACTTCGAGAACCTAACCATCGACCGGAAGGTGAAGAACGGCAAAAATGGATGCTCCGTCAGTGAAAAAGATCAGAAGCGCGTAGTTAAGCAGTTCAGACGTGATCCGAGAAGTTCGGTCCGGGATGTCGCCAATAAGCTGAATTTGTCAAGTTCATTCGTCCAGC
The DNA here is from genome assembly GCF_029784135.1 of Toxorhynchites rutilus septentrionalis. Taxonomy (NCBI): domain Eukaryota; kingdom Metazoa; phylum Arthropoda; class Insecta; order Diptera; family Culicidae; genus Toxorhynchites; species Toxorhynchites rutilus. The sequence continues at coordinate 72,791,194 of NC_073745.1, forward strand.
GGACCAAGCAGCGGGAGGGCCTGCGTACATACAAGGTTCAGAAGGCTCCTAACCGCGACGAAAGGCAAAACATGGTGGGGAAGACGCGAGCCCGGAAGCTGTACACCGAAATGCTGACGAAGCCGCATTGCCTGGTAATGGACGACGAAACCTACGTCAAAGCGGACTTTCGTCAGCTGCCGGGCCTGTTGTTCTTCTCCGCAGAGGACAAATTCAGCGTTCCGGAGGAGATTCGCAAGCAGAAACTATCCAAGTTTGCCAAAAAGTACATGGTGTGGCAAGCGATCTGCTCTTGCGGAAAGCGGAGCGCCCTCGTCGTGATGACCGGCACGGTAAACGGGTAGGTTTACCTTAAGGAGTGCCTACAGAAGCGCTTACTACCACTATTGAAGCAGCACGAGGGCCCGACCATCTTCTGACCGGATCTCGCTTTGTGCCACTATTCAAAGGACGTGTTAAAGTGGTACGAAGCCAACGGGGTCACCTTCGTGCCAAAGGAAATGAACCAGCCCAACGCGCCGGAGCTTCGCCCAATAGAGAAATATTGGGCGATTATGAAGCAGGCCTTCCGGAAGAACCCAAAAGTTGTCAAATCGGAAGCGGACTTCAAGAGAAAAGGGATTTCTGTTAAAAATACTACAACCTGACGAGATACGAGATTTGTTATTACTGATCAAAACAGTTTAAATCTGAAGAAGCTACGATTTAAAGTTTTAAGGTGATTTCGTGTGTATGGTGTAACAAGGAAGAGGTCGTCTACCAGGGATGTCTTCCAGGTGGTCAAACGATTGATTTTCGATAAAAAACATTTTGATGTGATACAATAAGCCAGTCAATATTTTTTACAGAAAGGTACGAACCTTTCCCCACAACAGAACACAGAACAGGGCTCGAAACTTTCTCGCGGCTTACGACACATTCCTCCCCTGCCGTTGGTAAACTTTTCTATTAGATTACTGCTGGGCATCATGAAAGCAAAAATGCAGTTCTCTTGTACACGGTGTATCGAAATTGCGGATAGTTCCACCCGATGGAATGTGAGGGGTATCCTTGCAAAACTACCAACAAACAACAGCAACAACCGCAAAGAGGAGCTTCGGTTGCATTGTTCAAATGTCGACGATGGTTTCCGGATCTACATTTTTACTCCCGCTCTCCATGGCCCACCCAAGCGGATATATTTCATCATAGTGTCAGGTTTTGATCCGAGAAAAGCTAGAATCGGTCGAACATTTTCAGCATAATAGCGCATTGCCCTTCCGAAACAATAGATTTACGCGGGTGGATGTTTAAAGCTTGAACGTTTAAATTTATTATTGCCATTACCCGGATTTCCCATGCTCTCGAATCGAATCGTCGTCATTGGAAGAGTAAAAAAACGTGACACGATCAAAGAGCGTCGTGCCTGCGATAAATTCATATTTTTATTGATATCAATTCCAACTCGATTACTATAAATTTCACTCCACTGTGTTAAATGGTTAAATCGATAGCGATGATCGATTTTGTCACACGAGATGTGTTGAGATGAAAAGTAGGGTAACACGGGGTGAGTTGGACATACTGGGTGATTTGGACCACCCCTTTATCTGAAAAAGTACGGCTCAACATTATAGTGTCATCTCCTTCTATTGTTGACCCGTATATACCTAACGTAAAAAAACTTTGGTAAAATTCGACAGGTGGAGGGAAACGGTAACATGAACACAACAAGCACTTTGATTGTCAAAAAATGTGAGTTTTCCGATCGTGGTTTTAAGGTTTTTTCTGCTCGTCTACAGAAGAGGAACAATTTGATGCAGCGAAACTGTTACTTTGATAACAATAAATGGAATTAATTGCATTTTAATTTTTGCATGTTGTATGGGGTGGTATGGACACGTTTCTGTGGGGTGAATTGATCCTACAGGTTTGAGACTTTTCTTTTGGTCTAAATGATTCCAAATGCCGCTGAATTACAAAAAGAGGATGGTCAGACAACGTTGGAAGAAGGAGGAGCTTGAAAGATCAATGCAGGCCATCAAGAACGGATTTTATTTGACCAAGCACCAAAAGTGTTTGAAAATGCTCGAACAATAGTGAAAAAATCGATACAGAATTCGAGATAATCTCAATGCAATGTTTCTGGTCTGGAATCTGGCCAAGACACCTGGTATCGATTCAAGAACATTGTTACTGATTGTAACGTTATCCCAAAATACTTACATAAATATAGTATGTATGTTTTAACGATGAAACACACACTGGACCAAATCACCCCACAGACGGTCCAAATCACTCCAAACTTTAATGCCCAAAAACCATCTCTTTTATTTTATGAGATATTTGGTAATTTGAAGCTTGATATAATGATTAAACATTTTCGATTGAGAGAAAACAAGTGTAGCTCAGTACCGTTCTGAATCATATTTCGGAAACTTAAGGCATATGATGCAGAAAACAGGTCTAAACTTTATGCACAGGTATTATTTGGTTGATATTGTTAATAAATTAGTTCAATATGCTTTTAAGCTTTCTACTTTGGTACCTATTTGATTCAAAACATAAAAAAATCATCGAATAAAATGCTTTTCGAATGAAGCGAATAAAAATCCAATTTCGGACACTAAATCATATTTCGGACAGATTGCATTAAAATTTCGAACACTTTATTGTGTAATTTTTTGGACGAAAATTACATTACACTTGATTATATTTGAGGGGCTTAGAATGCAAGGGGTGTTAGTGATTTGATCGATTTCTCTTCATCAACTTTTTCTTAGATTTGCTTAGGTGGTCCAAATTCCCCCCATTTCTCCTACTCTGGAAAAATGACAATCAACGTTGGACACGAAGCGTTTTGAAGAGTGAGCCCGAAGATCGTAGGCCGGATAACGAGGTGGGATATAATATATGTTTATCTAGTGGCACCATCCAATCTGGAATCTTCCCTGGAAAATGCAGATAGGCGGAACGGACACAGAAATCGATGAAATGTGGGGAGAGCTAAACACCACCGCAACGAAACTGGTTTAGTTTCGACCAGTATTTGCGGGGTGGGTGGAGGCGAATTCCGTTCTGAATGTACATCGCTGCTCGCTAGAACGGTACCGAACAAGCTAGTGATTTATTTGTTTATTGGAGTAGGACTTCGCGTCCGGAATAAATAAAATATTGGCCCATTCCGAAAGTTCAAGAATTGATTTGTTTCTTCCTAAATGCGGCGAACGGCAAAAAAAAAGATCCAGAAAAATAGCCTATCAATTTGCTTCCGTCGGGTTGGTGGCAAATGATTGTGCGTGTTTGACACCCGATAATTTGTTGGTTGTTGTTACGTCTCCTGCGTCCTGTAGCCAATAGACGGATACATCAGACAACTGATTTATGACAGAGGATAATAATAAAGGCAGTACGTTTCATGATATTACTGGTAGCGCATAATGAAGTTCAGCGATATGGAATTATGGAGAAGTACGACATTTACGACATTAGTTATGTTTCAATTAGTTTTGTGTTTTGCGATTGTACTGTTTTGTCCGTAACCCTGTTTAATTTTTATATTTCTCCCCATCGCAGACAAATGGTGATAACAAAAAAAAGGGGGCCGAAGCAAAACATTCGAAATGTTTGGTAATTCTTGAAGAGCTGTCTCTTAGTTGTTAATACGAGGGTCACTATTTATATTTCGGGAATTGGCAACACTGATGTCATGTGAGTCCATCTGACGGTTCCATCGTCAAGTTTGACATTTTTGACGATATACGTACTCAGAACATTTTGTCATACGGACGCTATTTGTTTATTTTATATTTAGTTGAAAGTTTGGTCTCGGCAAAAAAATGGAACTGAATCGTGAACATTTTCGTGCGATGATTTTTTACGACTTTCGACGTGGATTATCACAACAAGAGTGCGTCAATCAACTTAATTTGACTTTTGGCGATGAAGCTCCATCAAAAACCACTGTGTATCGCTGGTATAGTGAATTCAATCGTGGTCGTAGTTCGCTGTCCGACGAGTTTCGTGAAGGTCGTCCAAAATCGACTGTAGTGCCAGAAAACATCGATGCTGTGCACGAAATGATTAAGCAAGATCGTCATGTAACCTATTGTGAGATTGAGGCATCTCTAAGCATTAGTTCCACCAGCATATATGCGATTTTACATGAATAGTTGTGCGAAAATTATGTTCACGTTGGATCCCACATAATTTGACAATCGCTCAAAAAAAGGCTCGTGTCGATTGGAATAAATGCTTTGAAAATTGATTTAAGCGCAAAATCGATCATGTATCGATCATCGTAGCGAGTACTTTGAAAAACAATAAAAATATATTCGCAGCTTAACTATTTCTTTTTGTTCCTATTCCCGAAATATAAATAGTGACCCTCGTAGCACACGTAAAAGTGAAATATACAAGGTCTGTTCGAAAAGTATCGCGTCTTTTGAAATTCCGCGGGTTATGTACATTAGATTTTTGGCATAGGACTATGTCTTTGATATCTATACATGGTGGTCACTCTACGAAAAATGTAACGATTCATTAAGAGTTTTCAAACGCATGTTACTCAATTTTATCAATTATCAATTAATTTAATAAATTAATAAAACATAATTCATCAATTTTATCGTTATTGTTAAATTTATCCAGCAATTTTTTGCTTGAAACATGAACAGAAAATGTAGCAAAAAAGTTAAACAATTTGACGATTAAAATGGGTATGTTTTTTTCGATTGCACTAACCACTCGCTTTCCTCCCGGACGCAACGAGCAATCTTTTTGCCTACAATTCGGCGTTAACTCACAATGTGAGTTGATGCGAATTACGAATTAATTTCGATTTGCCGATAAGATGGAAGATGTAAGATGGTTTTACTCTATTCTCTCCAAAGTTAAACCAATTCGGGCCCAATTCGAATGTATCACATTTACCCGAAACCCACTCACCCGAATTTACATTTACCCAAATGCGATATTTACCCGAATGCAACAATTACCCGAATGTGATTGTTACTCGAATGTAACATTTACCCGAATGTAACAATTACCCGAATGTAACATCTACCCGAATGTGAGACTTACCCAAAAATGGATGTATTCGAATAATACGCAAATTTTATTATTAGATAGTATTTGTATATTGAATTCTGGTTTCTGGTGAGTGATCATATTTGTCTTCTACGTTCATTTCCATCCAAAAAGTTCGTTTTTTTCGTGGATAGTGCAATTTGAAGAATAGCGGTGTTGGGAAAAATTCTTTTCAAAATAATAAAAAGTGAGAGAATGCAGTTTTTATAACGTATTATGAAATTTATCTATTCATATGGCTGACGCAGCCCGTTCACTTAAACGAAAGCTCGCAATGTTGGTACATACGTCTTACGGTACTGAAGTGTGATTTTTAATGTCAATTCATTTTTTCGAAATAAAATTTATTCTGAGATCACTGTAATGGGGGCGAAGTCCCCATCTAACGAGGATGAGGAACCGAGGCGGCCTCAAGCCGACAAGGTGATACAATTTGAGTTGATACGAAATAATAAATTCATGATAAATTGTGTTGCGCCAGACCAGTGACTAGTGAGTAAAGTAGTATCCGGAATGTTGATACCATTCTTAGGATTTAAAAATAATAATTACAAATAAAACAAAAACATTAATTTATTATTTATTTTAAATAGCTTTTTAAGCATAGCATTGAGCTCAACTTAGGGATTTTGTCAGTTATATGAATTAAAGAAACAATTTAATAATTACTTTTTGTATGATATATCCTAAAACATGGGTGAACTCATAAACCTACATCACATTCTTTGCATTCGTATCTACTTTCTCGACGAATGTTATGTTTGCTACATATAATATGTGAAGAAGTGAAAGATTGGCGAGAGCTTATATTAGGCTGTCAAAAAAGTCCTGCGGTATTTCCGCGAGGTGTCGTTGTAAGCACGTAGTTCTAGTTGTATTCATTGTATCGAGTCATACTATAGCTTGTTGGAAAGGTATTTTTGCGCGCTATAATATAGTCCTTGACAGTGTTTTGTTTGGTTAAGTCGTTCGTGAGTTATAGTGTCGCAAATATGGAGCAAAATAAAGAGAAAATCCGACATATTTTACAGTACTACTATGACAAAGGCAAAAATGCATCTCAAGCTGCCAATAAAATTTGTGCAGTTTATGGGCCCGATACAGTTTCCATTTCCACCGCACAACGATGGTTTCAACGTTTTCGTTCTGGTGTAGAGGTCGTCGAAAATGCGCCACGCTCCGGAAGGCCTGTCGTCGAAAATTGCGACAAAATCGCTGAATTAGCCGAGAAAGACCGGCATAGTAGCAGCCGTAGCATCGGCCAAGAGCTGGGGATAAGTCATCAAACCGTTATTAACCATTTGAAGAAGCTTGGATTCACAAAGAAGCTCGATGTATGGGTGCCACACACGTTGACGCAAAAAAACATCTTCGACCGTATCGACGCATGTGAATCGCTGCTGAATCGCAACAAAATCGACCCGTTTCTGAAGCGGATGGTGACTGGCGATGAAAAGTGGGTCACTTACGACAACGTGAAGCGCAAACGGTGATCGAAGCCCGCTGAAGCGGCTCAGACGGTGGCCAAGCCCTCATTAACGGCCAGGAAGGTTCTGCTGTGTGTTTGGTGGGATTGTCAAGAAATAATCTATTATGAGCTGCTTTCCTATAGCCAAACGCTCAATTCGGACCTGTACTGCCAACAACTGGACCGCTTGAAGGTAGCACTCATGAAGAAGAGGCCATCTTTGATAAACAGAGGCCGCATTGTCTTCCATCAGGACAACGCCAGGCCACACACTTCTTTGGTTATGCGCCAGAAGCTCCGGGAGCTCGGATGGGAGGTTCTTTTGCATCCGCCGTATAGTCCGGACCTTGCACCAAGTGACTACCATTTGTTTTTGTCCATGGCGAACGAGCTAGGTAGTCAGAAATTAGCCACAAAAGAAGCCTGTGAAAATTGGCTATCCGAGTTTTTTGCCAATAAGGAAGCGACAGCCTAATATATATACCTTCCGTAGTGAAAAGGTTAAAATTACCTGCTTAATTTTAGAAATATTCCATAACCCATACCTTAAAGATCAATACGCAAAGGAAAGAAGACGGCATGTCAATTGTGCCTACACTAATTTTTAAAAATGACACCGTGAAGTCTTCAAAATCATTTTCAAATTTCCTCATTACAATTTTTCATTTCACTTCGTGTTTTTGTTACTTTTGTTAGTACACTTGTTATTTTTGTTTTGATTTAATCTTATTTATCAACAAGAGATTCTACGAAGCTCATAATCCCATTTGTCGGAATCTCTCCTTCTTATTCGGGTAAACATTCCATTCGGGAGTTCTGTTCGCCTACAGAAGAGGAACAATTTGATGCGGTGAAACTTTAAGTTTGATAACAATAAATGAAATTAATTGCATTTTAATTTTTGCATGTTGTGTGGGATGAATTGATCCTACAGGTTTAAGTCTTTTCTTTGGTCTAATTGATTCCAGATGCCACTGAATTACGAAAAGAGGATGGTCAGACAACGTTGGAAGAAGGAGGAGCTTGAAAGAGCAACTCAGGCCATCAAGAACGGATTTTATTTGAGTTGGCCGCCGACCAGGTAAACGTATGCCATCCGACGCTCGCTGACGCTCGGACCTAACTAAAGGATCGTCTCCTATGTTTCAAACAAACCGGGCAATCGGTGGAACACAGGTTTGCTTGCGAGAGGCCGCCGCTTCCGACGGCGGTTCGGCGGCCGACTCGGATTGCGTCACCTCGGCGGTTAGGTGCCGCCTCGGTGCCTTGTCCTCGTTAAATGGGGACTTCGCCCCCATTACGTTGACCTCAGAATAAATTTCATCACGAAATAATAAATTCATGATAAATTGTGTTGCGCCAGACCAGTGACTAGTGAGTAAAGTAGTATCCGGAATGTTGATAACATTCTTAGGATTTAAAAATAATAATTGCAAATAAAACAAAAACATTCATTTATTATTTATTTTAAATAGCTTTTTAAGCATAGCATTGAGCGCAACTTAGGGATTTTGTTAGTTATATGAATTAAAGAAACAATTTAATAATTACTTTTTGTATGATATATCCTAAAACATGGGTTAACTCATAAACCTACATCACATTCTTTGCATTCGTATCTACTTTCTCGACGAATGTTATGCTTGCTACATATAATATGTGAAGAAGTGAAAGATTGGCGAGAGCGTATATATACACCTTCCGTAGTGAAAAGGTTAAAATTACCTGCTTAATTTTCGAAATATTCCATAACCCATACCTTAAAGATCAATACGCAAAGGAAAGAAGACGGCATGTCAATTGCGCCTACACTAATTTTTAAAAATGACACCGCGACTTCTTCAAAATCATTTTCAAATTTCCTCATTACAATTTTTCATTTCACTTCGTATTTTTGTTACTTTTGTTAGTACACTTGTTATTTTTGTTTTGATTTAATCTTATTTATCAACAAGAGATACTACGAAGCTCATAATCTCATTTGTCGGAATCTCTCCTGCTTATTCGGGTAAACATTCCATTCGGGAAAATTTTGCATTCGGGTATTTGTTACATTCGGGTGTTCGTTACATTCGGGTATTCGATACATTCGGGTAAATGTCCATTTGGGTATTTGACGCATTCGGGTGAATGCCCATTCGGGTATATGTTGTATTCGGGTATTTGTCACATTCGGGTGAATGTCATTTAGGTATGTGTTACATTTGGGTAAATGTGTTTCGGGTAAACGTTTTTCGGGTGAATGGGACACAACCGCTCAATTCACGTGTTTATCGTGTATGTCTTGCTACTATCAATTTATGCAATTGTGGTCCATGATATCATAACATTGAGCAACATGCTCAATTGGTTATCTAAAAAATGCAATTTAAGAATATGACTGGCTGCTGATTTAGAAGTTTGAAATGGTATACTCACGTTAGTTTGAACTTTACCTAATTTTGTAAAAAAAACATTGTTTTTTTCTTGTCATCTGAAAAACCAATAGTTCATATCCACAATTTGTGTTTGACCTGTATGACCTGTAGTTTCGTATGTAAAAATATGAGAAATGTAGTATTGATCATCTGTGATGATTACCTGTCGTAGGGAAAGAAGACGTAATAGTTCAGTCTCCTGGTTGGTGATTCACAGAGAGTTATTTTTTCACGTTAGTTAGTTTTTAGTATTTATTTATTTAGTAGTGAGAAATAAATGTGTATGTGCTTTTTCAGTATTTTGTGTTCGACGTTATGTTGTTTGTCACGGTCGCGGGTAATTGTATAAAGTTCCCTCCTGAAATCCCTCATAATACGACCCATGCTGCGTTAATGTGGACAAGCTACATACAAACAGTACTAACTATCAAGTTCACTTTTTTATTGAGTTCAGTTTTGTAAGAGGACGGGGGCGGAAAAGCATTATATTAACAACATTAGCAAAATTGTTACAAATTTTCAACAAAACATCGTCTTTTTGCATATTATAATATTTGTGTGAGTAATTTAGTGTATGTCACAAAAAAAAACTAATACACCTGTAGTAAATGTCAAACCACTTTGACTTCTATGTTCTGCACTGAGGAGATTGTCCAATTGGATTCGCTTTGACGGCATTGAGCTTCGTGTTCCTTTATCGTGAAGCGAAATGATTATGGATTTTCAGGTGGAATAAGCACAATTTTTTATGAATGAAAATCATTTTTTACATAGCATTCATATTATGCTTTGTAATATACTCTACACATTTTGTGCTATCAGGAAAATAACTTGAATAAATAGTGTTAGTTAATAATTTTATATTGTAGTGATGAAGTTTTAGCTGAAATAATTGGATATACTATGTATTAACGCCACCGGAGCGCAATTTTTAATATGAATTTATTTTCCATAATAAAATTTATTGAAAGTTTAAGTTTGGTTAAGTAGCAGTTGAACGGGAGCACTTTTTGCCATTGATGTATTGTTGTGATAGTCAATGCTGAATTAACATATTTTTCACGTAGGACTACGTCTAGCAGGAATGTATGGGAGGTAAAATGAAAATCTAAACTCGGAACATGTACGAAGTCCCGGGAACCGTTCCTCAATCAATTCAATTTATTTGAAATGGTTCTAATTGATGTCGGCTGCTGAAAGCACTCCGAGTTTGGCAGCACAGCACCGAAAAAAGCCGCTCCTGCTGGCCATATCGATCGAACTGTGGGTATATACACCGCAGCGGTAGTTCTGCCCTCAGCTTCGAACAAGCATTGTATTAGCTGTATGCAGCGCTCAATTATATATACTTCCGGCCCAGCCCAGGTCGGAAGTCTGGTTCATCCTCTAATGAAACTTTTCCGAGTTATTGCACCGATGTAGCTACCAGTTTGGCGCATAAATATATTAGTGCCGCGTCATGACCGGGGAGGGCAAATCTAACCATTCGAATCCGATGACGATTAAAACGACAAATAAATTGAGGCTGTTGTGCGGTTTGCAATCTGGCGTCGATACTCGGGTGCGGTACAGCGCAATAATTCACAATTTAAACTGTGTGTAAGTATGGGAACCACTGCAAGTGTTGGTTCAGCAGTTTTTTTTCAAAATGGATTGCGATCAAACACCTCTGATTATCGGCTGACTCACGATACTAAACTGCAGTAACAAAACGTGGGCAGAATTTTTTTTTTTTTAAATCGTTTATTTTTACAGGCTCAGTTACATAAGTTTAAAGGAGCCAAACTCCTATTTGTATTGTTACAAGTATATATAATCATTTTTCATTAATTCTAGTGTTAATGAAGTAGAGAACCGATTACTCGCGGTTTACTCGAGTTTAGAAGGGTAACATTTTTTTCAGGAATAGGAAGGGATATAAGGATATGTTGACAATGTTCACACTCACATTCGCACTCACATTCATCATACTCAATTCATAAGCCTATCTTATATCTAATATGTATTTACATTTCACCTTATTCTATTGTTAGTAAGAAGGGATTTAATTTCTCGCGAAGGAAAAGGAAAAGGAAAATATAAGGATATAAGGACAATCACACACGAAGATCGATAACTTTTAAGAAGACGTATATTTGGGACATGTAATCAAGGTCTAACCGAGCCAACACATCTCTCACCGGCACATTGGGCTGTCTTCCTCTGGCCCGAAGAGAGTTTTCTAAATTCGATCTGGCAACAAGATACACCTCGCACGACCAAACAACGTGTTCGATGTCGTGGTAACCTTGGCCACAAGCACAGATATTGCCATCGGCAAGATTAAAACGAAAGAGTAGCGCGTCTAACGAACAGTGATTGGACATGAGTCGAGAGAAGGTGCGAATAAAGTCCCGACTCAAGTCCAGACTTTTGAACCATGGTTTGAGGCTAACCTTAGGGATAATCGAGTGAAGCCACCGACCCAATTCATCTTCGTTCCACTTACGTTGCCATTTAACGATGGTATTTTTACGGACTAAAGAACAAAATTCATTGAAGGCGATTTGACGCTGATAAATATCGCCTTCAATTGCACCTACCTTTGCCAATGAGTCAGCCCTCTCATTACCCGGAATTGAGCAATGTGAGGGGACCCAGACAAAGGTAATGACATAACAGCGTCTGGTTAAAGCACTCAAAATTTCTCGTATTCTCTCAAGGAAGTACGGCGAGTGCTTTTCCGGCCTCACTGAACGGATAGCTTCGACAGAGCTAAGACTATCCGTTACAATGTAATAGTGTTCAACAGGTCGTGAGGCGACGCTGTCCAGCGCCCAGTGTATTGCTGCCAATTCAGCAATATACACTGAGCAAGGATTCTGAAGACTGTGGGAGGTGCTAAAAAATTCGTTGAACACTCCAAATCCTGTGGACTCATTCATAGAGGACCCATCAGTAAAGTACATATTATCACAATTGATACGCCCATATTTTGCATTGAAGATCGTAGGAACGATCCCCGATCGATGATAATCTGGAATTCCATGGATTTTCTCCTTCATGAACAGATCAAAATGTACAGAGGAATTGATGTAGTCAGGAAAACAAACACGGTTGGGAATATACGAAGAAGGATCAACCTGCATGGAGATGAATTCATGATATGAAGTCATGAATCCAGAATGAAAATTTAGCCCGATCAGCTGCTCAAAATTTCCGATCACCAATGGGTTCATGACCTTACACCGGATGAAGAACCGAAGAGATAATAAATTGAAGCGATCTTTTAGTGGGAGTAGGCCTGCCAAAACCTCGAGACTCATGGTATGCGTTGAGGACATACATCCCAACGCGATACGGAGACAAAGATACTGAATTCGCTCGAGTTTAATGAGGTGTGTTTTGGCAGCTGATTGAAAACAGAAACTGCCATACTCCATCACTGAGAGAATAGTTGTTCGATACAACATTATAAGATCTTCGGGATGGGCTCCCCACCAGGTGCCGGTAATTGTACGGAGAAAGTTTATTCTTTGTTGGCATTTTTTACTCAGATACCTAATATGGGCCCCCAAGTACATTTGGAGTCGAACCAGACCCCAAGATACTTGAATGACATAGCATGAGTGATTGGTTTACCCAAAAGTTGAAGCTTTGGTTTTGCTGGTCTATGCTTCCTAGAAAAAACCACCATCTCTGTTTTCTCCGTGGAGAATTCGATCCCTAGCCCAATGGCCCAGGTTGAAAAATTGTTCAAAGTATCTTGTAAGGGTTCTTGCAGGTCGGATTCTTTTGATCCTACGACAGACACTACTCCATCATCTGCAAGTTGTCTTAGGCTGCAATTTTGTGTAAGGCAATTGTCAATGTCACTCACATAGAAGTTGTACAAAAGAGGGCTTAAAAATGAGCCCTGAGGGAGGCCCATGTAAGAGACCCGACTTACTGCCGAATCTCCGTGAGAAAAATACAAATGTTTCTCACAAAGCAAGTTATATAACATATTATTCAATAGAGGCGGTAGACCCCGAGAGTGTAATTTGTCTGACAAAACCTCTATATTTTTTTCGGCGTAAGCCATTTGAATTTCTGAAGAAAGCAACGCAAGACAATCATTCGTCCCCTTGCCCCTGCGGAACCCATATTGTGTATCTGAGAGTAGGCCATTCGTTTCAACCCATCGATCAAGGCGAAACAAGATCATTTTCTCCAACAATTTCCGTATACAAGACAGCATTGCTATTGGGCGGTACGAATTGAAGTCGGACGCGGGTTTTCCGGGTTTTTGAATAGCTATAATTCGCACTTGTCTCCAATCATCTGGAACAACATTATGCTCCAGAAACCGATTGAATAAATTCAACAAGCGATGTTTCGCCACATCAGGGAGGTGTTTCAACAAGTTGAACTTAATTCTATCTGTTCCTGGAGCCGAATTGTTACAAGAAAGGAGAGCAAGAGAGAATTCTACCATCGAAAACTCGGAATCAAGGTCGCACCTATCTTGTGGTATATCTCGAACAATTTTTTGCACAGGAACGGAATCGGGACAAACTTTCCGTGCAAATTTAAAAATCCATCGATGTGAATATTCTTCGCTTTCATTCGATGAAGAGCGATTTCTCATGTTTCGAGCCACTTTCCATAATTTTTTCATTGACGTTTCTCGTGACAAACCTCCCACGAAGGTTCGCCAATAAGCACGTTTTTTCCCTTTGATCAAGTTTTTAAATTGATTTTCAAGGTCCAAATACGTTTGAAAATTCTCAATGGTTCCACGTTTTCGAAAAGCTTTAAATGCGTTCGACTTATCCTGATAAAGCTTGGAACACTGGCCATCCCACCATGGATTGGGAGGCCTTGTGGGCAGAAATAGAAACATGAAATTATTCAGCTCGGCAGCTGATCGTGGCTGAGTAACTCAGAACTGGCTTTCCGCTCCCAGCTGCTCTCACCATAAAAGGGGATTGCATACGACATTCGTAATTGCGAGCATTGGTCTTTTACATGTTTCAATGGGGTGTTAACATGCAAACCCACAGAAGCGCTTCGACAAGAAAAATTCCCATGGTGACGCTAGGTGAGTCGTGCCGCGATAGAGTACAACATTTCACCCGCTCGTGAACCATGAATTCAAGCGCCACACAATCCTCTTTCCGGTTCAGTCATTTCAAAACATCTCCTCGCACTAGTTGCAGATTAGTATTTTCGTGGTGTGGAAACGCTCTGCCTTGCAGGTGGGTTTTCCTGGGAAAGGAACCGTCAGACGATAATTTTTGGTCAACACCACAGAAGTGGCATACGGAATCGTGACTGTGATGGATGGTTGCAAAATAAAAGTTCGATGTTGGATTCAGTTGGGTTGGATTCAACGTATTTCATAATATACATCATTTCATTTCTGTTCACAATTGACGTGGAATCACTTCAATTCGGATATTGTTTCTTACGTTACATTAATGGCCAAGAGTCCCAAACCCGGTCGAAAAAGAAAATATTCAACCAGTTTAGCTAAATATTTCCACTCATTCCGAGATTGATCTATCGGCCATCAATTTGAATAGCTCGCTGTTTTTCCAATCCGACGCTCATTTCTCGACTCTACCAAAAACTAAAAAAAAAAATCTTCACCTCTCGCGGTAAACTCTATAGGAACACGTCGTCCGGTCCGCTTGCACTTCCCCCTAACACCCACTCACTTCCGTTGGCCTTTCTGATCCGGAAGGAAAAGCAGCGGGGAAAATTGAATACCGGTCCTGCAGCTCAGCGAAATAATGAGGGCACGTATCGAGCGAGGGAAAAATTGAAAATATATTCCGAGACGTGACGGTCGCAGCGGGTCGGTTCCATAGTCGGATGCGTTTTTCCTATTTTTCGTGCTCGCTGCTGCCCATGTTTTCATTGTTGTTGTTAACCGAGTGCTGTTTGGAGGAAAAATCGTTTCCTCTTCAAAGCGCACAATACAATACCATCGTTTTAATGCTGCTGCTCGCTTAGTTGGTTGTATTTTTTCTGGAATAGTTCGCCATTTGTGGTAAATGGGAAACGCTTTCTTACCTTACCTTTCTTAGTGGAGTACCGTGAATAAGAGAATCTCTCTTTTCCCTGCTCTTTGCAATTGATGTGATGTGATTGTGATGCAATTTCGTGGCTAACAGATGAAAATCTGTGTTTGTTTTGCTTAACCTTTGATTACGCAGAGAGTACCAATGTGAGTCATAGCTCATCATCTGTTCTTTCGATTTTGTTCAAAGTTTCGTGCACTGAACAAACCACACAAAAAATAACAGGTTCGAACTGTAAACTGTAAACTATAAACTGTAAACTGTAAACTGTAAACTGTAAACTGTAAACTGTAAACTGTAAACTGTAAACTGTAAACTGTAAACTGTAAACTGTAAACTGTAAACTGTAAACTGTAAACTGTAAACTGTAAACTGTAAACTGTAAACTGTAAACTGTAAACTGTAAACTGTAAACTGTAAACTGTGAACTGTAAACTGTTGAAACCAAAAATGTAATACACAACATCTTTTGTTCTGTAATAAGACTGTTTATTTATATAAAGCGCAGGACCCCGGTCCAACACGAATCCGAAGATTGCAGGTTTGAGTCCTGTCACGGTCGCCATGAAACCAAAAATGTAATACACAACATCTTTTGTTCTGTAATGAGACTGTTTATTTATATAAAGCGCAGGACCCCGGTCCAACACGAACCGTGGTCTGCCTTCCACCTCAAACTATGACTACTTCTGATCAGCCTCTGTCTCTTACAAAATATGTTCTTATATACTAGTTTACAAAATAAACTTAAACTCTACACAAACATTTTCAGCTGGGCGGAGCATCGCATTTGGTGAATTACGTATAAGAGAAAAAGTGAGGATGAGGAAAAGTAGGTCTTCAGGTTTCCGCTTTGCCTAGCGCAAACGTAGCCTCAATGGAATGTAAATAATACAACCGGCACTTGCGTAACATGTTGATACAAGTGCGGTGTTTATTTACAGCATGGGAATGTTGCATCGCAGTCATAAATCGTATAACGGATGAGTAATACTTTATGGCCTGCGCTTAAAGAGGGTTTGGGAGATTGGGTTCATTTAGTGTGAAATGAGAAGGACTATTTATGGATAGGGATAATGGGATGAAGATGTGAGAAAGAATATGGAAAAGGGAAATACTGCCACACTGTAAACTGCAAACTGTAAACTGTAAACTGTAAACTGTAAACTGTAAACTGTAAACTGTAAACTGTAAACTGTAAACTGTAAACTGTAAACTGTAAACTGTAAACTGTAAACTGTAAACTGTAAACTGTAAACTGTAAACTGTAAACTGTAAACTGTAAACTGTAAACTGTAAACTGTAAACTGTAAACTGTAAACTGTAAACTGTAAACTGTAAACTGTAAACTGTAAACTGTAAACTGTAAACTGTAAACTGTAAACTGTAAACTTCAAACTGTAAACTGTAAGCCGTCTACATTATTTGACTTCACTAGAAAATTTATTGACGAGCGCTGAGAGCTACGATGACTGATGACCTGTTCTAGTCAATGGTCATTCTAATTGACGTGACTAATGAATACAAATGTGCCCCTTCATGCAACTGACTTCAATCCACACTTGTACTTCCCCCTGACACGAATCTCTTTACCCGCGTACACAATCTTATTTTTACATATAAAGAGAAACGAAAATCTGATTTCTGAGGTAAAATCTAGTTACACCATTAATGGATGGTTTATTGTCTACCCACCGTGAACTCAAACCAACGAATATACGAACAACGAATTCTAAACACAATTTTGCTGTCTCCGAGTTCAACTTTGTGAAAAAAAACTACAGAAAAACGGTTTTATATCAACAACATTCACAAATTCGTCAGTGTTTCTGAACACAACACAGCACGCTATTTTATATACGTGAGTAATTCTCATGTACGATACAAAACAATCTAGCTCACCTGTAGTATATGTCAAACCACGTTGAATTTAAACATCTATACATGCATACGTGATACATGAGAGAGAGAGAGAGAGAAACGAATTCATTTTGGGAGGAGTCTCTTCAATATGTATTGAAGTCCATTTGACAGGGAAGAATGGACTGCGAGAGTCTAGTCGTAGAGTGAGATAGCAACTGAACGCTCGAATGACAGTTGAGTCATTTTGACGAAGAAACTGCTCGAAGACGCCAAAACTCATTTTCAATTAAGTACGAAGGCGAATTTCTTCATAGTCCGCTAACTATCCTCACTTGAGTATGACTATGCCGAGCCGTGCTGTAAACTGTATACTATAACCTCACAGTATTCTTCCCACAGCTTTTTTTGTGCGGTGATTACTTTCGACACTTATTTGCCAAAGCGCGTATAGGAGAAGTGTGTAATACGCACCCACTAAGCGAAAATGGATTTATCTTGACCGTGCTCTTAAAATTTAAGGTAACAACTACGCAGTACGTAGATTAGTTAACCATCAGTCATCTGTAATCGTTCTGTATTTTAGATACCTAATAACAAAAGTGCTACGAATTTTATTTCTTGAGACACCCCAATTCTAAATCTCCAATCATACGGTGTTAAATGGCCCAGCAGAAGTATAATATGCCCATGAGTTGTTTCTCTCAGTGACTATAAAGCTCAAAGAAACAGCTTGTATGAATGAGAGATTCCATCAATCTATTCCCTTCATGCCCACCAGCGAAGAGAAGAAACCGTTCCTTCGGTGAGCGTGTTCTCCCAGTTTTCGTGCATTAATTCTCCAGTCCGTGCTCTTGTTCTCCTGCATTCTCTGAGCACATAATATAGATGTCAGATGTGAGGACATGTTTTCGTTTTCAAGACATTTAATTTTATGAAAACATACTGAGGTCATTTCAAAGTATGTGAAAACAATTGATATATAATGATGATGGTCCTACCTCATTCCTACAAAGGATTGAGCGGAACGGGTTATCTAATTGATAATAATTATATTACGGTATTTACATTATTCATCAACAAACCAGTAAACCAAACCAAACCAGCAAATTAAATTGAAATGAAAACGGACTGGTTATTTCGCAGACATAGATTACTAATCGAAAGAACAATATAAGCCATTATCTGATCGTATTTATTCCATGGCATGTCGAGAGAATTTCCAACCCGGGAAGACCCTAGACCGATCGGGAATTGAACCCAATACCTATGTCAGTATTAGCCAAGAATTTACAAGGGAATTCCCGCTTTATCTGATACCCGGCCACGATGCTATCGTTTCCGAGTTCAAGCAGCTGAGCAAACCCAAGCCTAATTCTAGCCGATACTTCAGGCCCATTACTTATCCCAAGGCATGTCAAGAAAGTTTCCAACCCGAAAAAATCCTTGACCGATTGAACCCAATACCTATGTCAGTATTAGCCTTGAATTTACAAAGGAATTCCCGCTTCAACGGATACCCGACAACGGTCTGTTAATCGTTTTCGAGACCAGACAGCTGAGCAAACCTAAGCCTAATTCCAGCCGATTGTGTTGATTGTGTGATTCATCGAACATGATTTAGAAATATCTTGATTGTTTCTCATTTTTGTTCATTATGATTACATTTAAAGACATTTAGTCGTCCATGCAAAGAAATTTGAAAAAATCATCTGGCATCCCTCACATACAAGCTATTTCTCTCGTGAGAATGTTTACGACCGAAAGGAGCAAATTGCCCCGATCAAGGGTATGCCATACTGCCCGATGGTAAGCTGATACGTAAAATATCAAATTAAGAAAGAAAAGAATCCTTTCTTACCATTTTCTTCATCTGAGATATTCACTGGGAACTGGACTCAATAAATATGACCCACAGTTATAGCCTCTGAATCGGTTTCAAGCAAAAAAAAACTTATAGAAATGATGTAGAAAATTACATCGAAAATCGGTTCCAAAGAAAATTATTTTTATTATTTTTTTAAAGCATGTTACAAATGTAAAACTTGCATGGTAGGATCCTATCATTGACTAGCATGACTGTCTATATCGATTGCATTTCTATTCTTGCTGGTTTACGAAAAAATCAGGCGGGTCGAACTGCCCGGCAGGCGCGTTTTAGACACATCTCCTCTACTTTCAGTGTCATAATTTGAGAGCTCGTTTTGACCCTAAAGCTATCAGTATGCGCGCTTTGTTCCCACTTATTCTGGGCAATAACGACCCTTCGCGATGCTTTCACTTTCCTATGGCAGTGAAGGATAAATGGGTGGAAAGAGGAAATTTGGAGAATTATGTAGAGTGTGGTAGAATGTTCTTCTTCATTGGCGACACCAGATAAATGCGAGGCTATTCTAACTAAATGACGGTCCATTTATCTGCCATAGGAACGTGTGAACGAATGGAGATGAAAAGACCTCGGTTTCCCGCATTATTTTCAATTCGTTGAGAGTAAAATTTGAATATTGCTGTCTATATTAATTTAATGAAATTAATAACAGAACATCAGCTCACTGCAATTTTTTACGTTGCTAATCCAATTGCACATCTATTACTATGTAAAAGCTTCAAGATGCAACAATCCAGCCAATAGACGTGTGAAAGAGTAAAACTTGAACGAACTAATTGAAAACCACTCGACAAGAAATTGCTGCCAGTCGATCAACCGACAGGTGATAGACCCTCAACACGTCCCACTTCGAATTAAATCGGGCAGTTCGGGTGGCCCACAGTCGGAGGAAAAAAAAGTTCACTATCTCCTTTTTGCTCCATCCCGAAATACCAGGGTGATCTGCATTTTCCTCGTCCTCTATCCACTCACCACCCACGAGCATACGAAATCATGCGACTGGCGTGTGCTCGAGACCGTTCTGGATTAGCAGTTCGGGGCTTAGACCTCTCTTTCAAAGGCACGGAATTTATTGCTTTCAATTGTAAATTTGTGCCCTTTTACACTCGAGTAGAAAGTGGAAATGACACCGTGATGCAAACGACTATCATCATCGCCAGCAGGGTTCTCTGCGGGTGTGAGGGAAACGAGGAGTTATCTTGGAAACTTTGAAGCTTCTCTGAGCGATGCTTTCAAACCCGGATCCAACGAACGCGGCTCGCACAAGGGTAAGGGTCAAATGTTGCCTCCTCTTCAAATATGAATTTCAAATTTAATTTCAACAAACGGCTCCGTCGACTGCAAAGTCTATTCTCACAAAGAGATCCTAATAGTTCCTGGAGGGGACTGGAACCGGTTTCTGTTCTCCCCAAATGACTGGGTGAAAGTGGAAATCGATTTTCATTATTTTGCGGCAAGTGCTGATACGAGCGCGAAATCACTCATGTCCTGCGAATGAAAGTTTACGCGGGACAATTCTAGGATATTCTCAGTCTGTCAGAACAGGGTTGGTATGTGCGAATGGTTAACACGTAGAGCCCGGTCGAACTATGGCATCGATAATGAACTTTTCGTATGGCCTGCGCCGGTCACTTTACTTCCTATGTGTTAGGTATACGACTTTGTTACCAAGCCAAAACATACTTAGGAGAGATGGTCTCATGGCACAGCGTTTCAAATCGTGTCCCGAAGAAATCACAGATCGAATGTATTGTATAAAGATATGAATGCTCCATGTTAGTCACTTCAATGAGCACGATGTGCTATGAAAAATAGAGCGAGCGAGGTCAGATAACTTCTTTTGAGTTCGGGATTACATACAGACTCGATCATGAATAATTCGATTATATACAGATTAAAAAATATATAGACCGTCGATGGGGGTGAAAATGGGTCAAAAAAGGTAGTTTTCGAACTTCTTGTAGAATAACTATATAAATTAGAGTAAAACACAATTCTAATTACGTAGGAATGTTCTCTAATGATGAACACAAGGAATTTTTGAACAATATTAATTTTTCACTGAACTACGATTAAATGAAACTACGATACGAACTACGATTAAATGAAAACTCAATTTCACCCCTTAGAAGGTTTCAATCATATTATTTACATATTGAGACGCAGAACATTAACGCAGTTCTTATCAACCAGAAGTGTTCAATTTGAAACATTGAAACATATCCCAATTTCCCCACAAATCATATGATCGATTGCTCGCCACCATCGCCACAATTTCTACTTCACGCTTCAATCGATTGACAGCACTTTTTTGGGTCCAATCTAAATGGAGGCTGTGTTTTCATCGCACTCAACACTCCTTTGATCGTCCTAATGTCGGATCGGAGTGATGGAACAGATAGCAGAAAGGATCCGTTCACTGATTACGGAGTCTATCCATGCCATAACAAACATGATCCATCCGACCAATAACACAAATAACCTAGCTTAAGCATTAGGGAGGCAAAGGGAAGAGAAGAAATGTGTTGATGTGGCCGGGAAGGTTTAGTTGGGGAGCAATTGATAGAGATTGCTCGTATCCGAGCTTGATTTATGACTTTGAACTGCCAACTATCGATTCTGTCTTTTTCTTTCTTTCTTTCTTTGTTTTTAAGAGGCTTTAAACTTTGCAGTTCATTCGCCTCTACATTCTGTCTTTTTTACATCGCAACAATGTTCGATGCGATGTCACAGTAACACGAGGTTTATATTTCAAATGATTCCACACACGAGTCTCTTCAATAAAGTTTACTGTTGATACCCGACTTGGACCTGTTCTGAGTGTCAAATCAAATTAGGTATCCATCTAGCGTCATCACTCAATCCAGAGGGGATCGAATAGACACGATTCATCACTCGTTCATCAATTATGCAAACGCTTATTTCCGGCTGCCACAGTTTTATCGACTTTCATGACAAGCTAAGGTTATTCCTGGGTTTTGATTTCGAACCCAAAACTAATAGCTATTCTATTACTGCGTCCAAACATTGCTTTTCCGAGGCAGCAGGCACCTGTTGATATCAACATCAAAATAGATCCCATATCCGGAATAGCACCAGCAACCAGCAAAGACAGACGTAACGTCGGTCAACAGTCACCCCGTTCGTCCTCTCTGCGAAATCTTCCCGAAAACTAAATTATCCCCCGAAGGCACCCGGGCACGAGTCGACGACGCCAAGAAAAATTGTAACGGGCGTTCAGTGGAAAGTTTTTATTTCTGTTAGACTGCAATCACAATCCTTTGCTTTTCGGTTTCCCACGGAGCTTCGCTTCCATACATTGCCAGAACCACCAATCGTTTGCCCGCAAACCTTCGCCACAATCCGCCGCCGCCACAGACACAGTCACGCAAATGTATACTTCCAAGATAGTGGGAGTTTCCGGCGGTTCGAAGATTATTTTGTTTCACGGTAATGACACAGCAGGAAGTGCGCGAACGGGAGAAGTTTTTTCCGCTTTAGCCAAATAATTATCTTGGAAAAACTTAACCGTGAAAAAATCACTCGTAATCAGCGCACAGGTACAGTCAAACATGCAACCATTGACGTTAACAGAGTTTAACCCTCCTGTACTCGCGTGCAAAATTGTAACACGTATACTCGCGCACGGTGTCACAGACCGAAAATTGAACTTCTCTGTAATGTTGCCATTGTGTATTTTTCAGGCTTTATTGGCATTTATTTGAAGAAGAGGGTATGATTGAATGAAAAAACTCAAAAAAATATGTTTTCTTCATCTTTATTATGTTTTAATAATCATCTAATTCAGCCTCCTCAAAATAGAGTAATTTTTGATACTCCAACACAAATAACGAAATTTGTATTTTTCACTGTTATTAATTAAAAGTAAGCAAATGAATATAATTCGTGGAAGTATAAAGAGCTATAAAATAATATAAAAACGTATTAATCGATTATGGCTTCATTGGAGTAAGAATAAGAACATAGCATAACTGCATGCTCGAAACAAATATATTTTTTACATTTCATGCAGTTGTTGCTTGTTTTTCGGGTCTTTTATCGAAGAGAAGAATGTATAACGATCATCCAGATAATTGCCAGATGATAAAGGTTCTGGAAAATAAAATTTGCATATTTCTAATATTCTGTGTCTCTGTTTTCTTGGTAAACTAAGAATTAATGTCTTTTTTTAGATGGGGCATAAAAAGATGATATAAAAAGATTTCTAGGAACTTCCTTTTCTTTTTCTTGTTTTCTTGTCGATATTGTCCATTATAAAAAAATATCCCCGAAACTGTAACTGTTAAAAATTACCATAAGCTACCGATTAGTTTATAGTTTACTGTTTACAATTCTTCCACAAGTGAAATTCTTTCACAAGTGTGTATATGTATGACCACTATATTTAGCGAATAACCATACGAAAGTCAAACATTTATATTTTGCTTTTGAACGTATGAATCTAACGACGAATAAATCGACGAATAGTTAATATATGGATCCGTTCAATCCAGTTACAAAAGTGACTGAAATCAAATAATAATAGTCCGATAATGATCTTATGCATTATATTCAATAAATACTCCACGGCACTAACATTAATTCATATATTTCATTCAACAACATTCTAGAATATGAAAAAAAGCACTTGTCCAAAAAAGTTACAGACCGAAAGTGTTAAAAAAGTGACACACGTCCCCTTTGTACCAACACATGCGATACGCTAAACGATGACGAACGACGAATAACGAAGCTAGAGAGAATCGCAAAGTCGTAGTGTTGATATTTTCTGACAAATGAACGAATTATTGATTTCTCGGTCTGACAGACCAATGCGCGAGTATAGGAGTGTTAATCAATGCGGAAGAAATGATTTCCTGGGATGTAGGGAGATGAGCGGGGTTTTCATCAATAATAACTGCGTAGTTGGAGTTTTCGTTTTGTAGTGATTTTCGGCGAATAGTCAAGTGTTGATGATAATTTAAAATTGAACATCTCACTTAAGGGGGGACCCCGGTCTGGAAAATCGAAAAAATCGAATTTTCTTTTTTTTGCATTTTTGGGAAGCTTATGCCCTCAGAAATGTTGTCCTAAAAGGATTTTTCGATATTTGATTTCGTTGGAAAATTACAGCCAAAAGTATGAGGTGACCTCAAGAAAAGTAGCAGTAGCCGTTTTGCTAGCTTTTTGGTTGCTCTCATACTCTCTCGAACACATACATACATACGCACACATACACAAACATACACACACATACAAATACACACATACACATACACATGCAGACTTATACACATACACATACACATACAGAAACACACATACACAGTTATAAATAATGGAGGATGTAGAAGGGTGAAGTATCAGCTGTTTTGCCGATTAGTGAAAGATGGTAATTTTAGTTTTTTCTGTACATACATATATTTATTTTGTTGGAATTGTATTTGTATTTGTGTAGGGAGCTTTCTAAATTGGTGTTGGTTATGCTGTTTGTTGTTGTTCAGTTGTTCACTCGCTTGTGTTTGACAGGTATAAAAATAGACAGTTTTACAAATTTTGCCTAAACATGAGTCCGAAAAGTGTGTATCGCGATACGAAAGGCTCAAGAATTGCGAGACCACACCGTGTATCCTTAAAGCGAAAAAATTATCCAATAAACAGATATGGAGGAAGAATCGAGAATACAAGTCGATCGGCGAAGAAGCTAAAAGCACCAAAGTTGTCTGACATTGCTGTGAATGATTCTTTCGGGTATCGCATAATCAATTTTTTGACAGTTTTTTCTGTCGTTTCGAAAGTTACGAAATGTAAAAAATGTGATGGAAATGTAACATTTTCCGAGGAAAGTTGCCGCGGACTTGGATTTAAACTGGTGATCAACTGTCCGTCTTGTAAACCAACATATGTTTTTTCGAGTCCTTTAATCCGTGGAAAAGCATATGAAATCAACCGCCGAATCACCTTCGTATTTAAGTTACTGGGACTTGGCTATGCTGCGCTGGAAAAGTTTTGTGGACTAATGGATCTCCCAAAGCAAGTCGCGGAGAGCACGTACGACAATATCAGTTCCTACATTTTCAAAGCAGCAGAAGTTATCGGTGAAAGTTCTATGGAAAATGCAGTCGCTGATGAAACAAAAATGAGTGGAGGAAGCAGAGACATCACGGTTTCTGGAGACGGCACTTGGAAGAAACGTGGGTATTCTTCACTATTTGGAGTGTCGTCCTTGATTGGGTATAACAGTGGAAAAGTGGTTGATATAAATGTAAAATCATCGTACTGTAAAGAATGCGAGACCTGGAAGAAATTGATGGGAAGCCCGGAATACGATTCGTGGTTAGAAGATCACGCGAACCACTGCAGCAACAACCACGAGGGATCAGCTGGAAGAATGGAAGTTGACGCGATTCGGGAGATGTTTCTGCGCTCCGAGGAAAAGTACTCCGTTCGATATACTAATTACGTTGGTGATGGTGACAGCAAGACTTACAAGGGAATTGTCGACAGCAATCCGTATAAAGGCGTCAACATTGTAAAGAAGGAATGCATAGGACATGTACAGAAGCGAATGGGAACTCGACTGCGAAGTGTTAAAAAGAACAACAAAGGCCTGGGAGGAAGAGGAAAGCTGACCGATAAACTAATCAATGAATTGACAGTTTACTACGGTCTAGCAATTCGACGCAATTCTGACAGTAAAGAGGAGATGAAGAAGGCGATTTGGGCGACATTTCTTCACAAAGTTTCGAACAACAGGCATCCACAACATGACTTATGTGATAGTGCCTGGTGCTCATATCTGAAAGCAAACGAATTGAACACATTGAAGGATTATGATCACCACGAACCTTTGCCGAAAGATGTGCAGGACGCAATTCGACCAGTCTATGAGGACCTTTCGGCAGACAATTTATTGCAACGATGCGAAGGGGGGTTTACGCAGAACAATAATGAAAGCCTCAATTCAGTTATTTGGTCAATCGCTCCAAAATCCAAGCATAGTGGCAAACACACTGTTGACTTCGCTAGTTATACAGCAGTTAGTTTGTTTAACGATGGCTATATTTCTGTTTTGAAAATGATGAAATTAATGGGAATGCTGATTGGACCGAGCTGCCATGCGTTATATTTGCAACTGAACAAAAAAAGAATTTCCAAGGCAGAAGTGAAGAAATACGAGAGCAGTAAGATTGTAAGATTGCAGAAAAAGTGCTGCGGACAGCTTCCTGGAGGCCGAAGGCGAAGTGTATGGAGCCGGAATAGCTAACTAAAAGTTGATCATTTCTAAAAGTGTATTATTTTGTGTTACAAATACATTAATATTCCTCAAACATATGTTTTCCGTTTCTGATCCGCCATTTTTCATTCGCCATTTTGCATCCGCCATTTTGTTTTTTTTTTCATAAATTTGTAACGGACAGGTATTCAGCTACTTAAAGAAAAAAAGAAACTCATTTCAATATAATCTACTTCATTTATTGCAACGCATTGCTGACCGAAAACTTGAAAAAAACTTTAAACGCGTTTTTCTCGAAACCATGTTTTTTCAACTGGTGGTATCGATATCTCAGGATCTACTCGACCGATTTGGCTGAAATTGGCATCTAAAAATGTAGAAATGAATTATCTAAAGTGTTACATAGCCGTTTTTTGATATTTCATTTTTTCGATTTTTTATGAATTTTTAAACAGCGATTTTTTATGAAAAATGACGTATTTTTAACAAAAATGGCCGCCATTTTGGAAATTTTTCGAATTTTAAAAAACCTCTATGTAACACTTTAGGTATTGTCCTAAGAATTCAAAATATTCATTGGAATTCGTTCTACGACCCCCCGTTTCTTCAGAACCGATACCACCAGTAAGGTATCTTTTTCAGACAACATCTACGCATCCAGCTCTAAACAGCGTAATAATCATTATTCGTGCACTCAAAAAATGGAAAAAACATCTTCAAATATACCTTCAACAATAACCAAAATACCCGAACACTTCACTTTATTCCTAACATCCGAAAAAAAATCACGAAGATTCATCATTTTTCGACCTTCCAGACAGGGGTCCCCCCTTAAGTATACCAGATGGGCAATTTGAAATTGTCTGATTTTTTACGTGGGACTACGTCTAACCGGAATATATGGGGGGTGAAATGAAACCCGAAACACAGAACATGCAGGAAAAAATTAAAGATTCCGAATGCTTATAACTCGAACATTTCTTACTGGATCGGAAAGATGTTTGCATCAATTGGTACGGGAAATTTCTACGCTTCTATCGCAATTAATAAAATGTTATTTTTCATTAGATAAACAATTGAATTACTGTAAAATGTTAAGCGTTATCTAAACGCCCTAACTACCTCGTTTTGATTGGCCCGATATACGGTTTCCCCAACACAGCCATCAAAACCAAGCAGCCTTGGGGAAATCGGCATTGCAAATACATGAAAGTATGGGGACTTTTGTACTCACCGAAATGTGTTCCCTAACACAGACTTCAAAACCAAGCAGCGTTAGAGAAATCGGCATTGCGAACACATGAAGTTTGGGGGTATTTTTGTTCCGATTGAAATGTGTTTCCGTAACACAGACTTCTTATCCATGGAGCGTAGGGAAATTGCAAATTCATGCAGGATGGGGATATTTTTGTTCCGACTGAAATGTGTTTCCTTAACACAGACTTCAAATCCATGGAGCGTAAGGAAATTGGCATTACAAATTCATGCAAATCGGGGGCATTTTTGTTCCGGCTGACCAAGGTGTCTGAGGAAATTTACATTGCAAATTCATGCAGGTCGGGGATATTTTTGTTCCAACTGAAATGTGTTTACCTGATACAGACTTATAAACCAAAGTGTCTGCGGAAATTGACATTGCAAATACATGCAAACGACTGAATTATACAATCTTTTTACTCACAAAGCCAATATATTGAATTTAATTTAATTCGGAAATTGTTTCATTCAAACAAAAATTTAATCAATACAAACAAATGATTGCTAAGCTAAGGTAGCCCCACGTCAACCTTGCGGTTATATCAAAGATATAACCCACCCATTTTTTTCCATAAAGAAAACATATCATTTTCAGGTTTTTCCTTTTTTCACAATATTTTTATTCGAACAATGATTCTACACATTTCGCTCATTTCTTAGGAAAATTGTGGATGAAACTTTTTTTTGTTTCGACGAAAACTATTTGCAGACTCCTTTTTCCGACATCTTTATATTCGGCGAAGTGCTGCTCTGCCAGTGCATATCCCATTGAACCAAAAAGGTGATAATCTGACAGTCTGGAGAATGTGCAAAGTCAATTTAAAGTTTCAGTTTATCATTTGTTGTCGATAGCAACAAACGAATACAACGATATTGTACTGAATTTATTCTTGTTCAATGTGATATTGATGATCAAACACGAAAAAGAGTTTTAGTAAAAGGTCTTACTGGAACTTTCCATGAAGTAGACGAGAGCTGAATGATTGTGATTTTTGGATATGTTATTGGTCTGGTTAAAAAATATTGGCTTAATCTAAAAAAGCTTCGAAAAACAGATAATTAGTTGTTTTTTTTTTCTTCCACAATACTTATGTTCAGTCAACTTGCATGCATCAAAGAAAAAAACGGTTGAATGATTGTTAAATCTGGGTATTTTATCTACAGGTTCTTTGGTTTTTGAAAACAATAAAAAACGAATACCATCAACAATAATGAGAGCAGAATTCGAATTTTCTGCAGGTTTTTTTTTCAAAAATGTGATTGGCTTTAATTTGATATGTCGATCATCTGAATCGGTCTAGTAGTTCAAAAGTTATGAATTTTTGAAAAAAGTCATTTTTGGAAAAAGAGTAAAAAGTAGATTTTTTGGATAACCCTAAAATGGAAATGGTCACCCTACTGAAAAAATAAAAAAAGGGTCTAATGTATTGCGATAAAGAACAAAACTACCCATTTTCACGAAAATCTGAGAACCACTGTATCGGTTTGGCATGGAATGGCTGTATATATATAAAATTTCACTCCTTTGAAACTCACAGTTTGAATCATTTCTAGCCAGTCATTTGGGGCACAGCGATGTTTCTGAATCCGGACACTTTTTCATTACATTCAATATCATGCCAAAACCATGACATTTGCATGTTGAATTAATGTGACTGATAGTTACTATTGTGTCAAATTAGTTTAGTGTCAAACATAGTACCAAGCTGTTAATAAAAGAATGTCAGAAATCAAAAACCAATGTGAACTTCACCAACCCATGTCCGGAATAAAAAGCAAATTCAGAAAATGATTTTAAATCTGGACGGTCAAAAGGTGACGATTAAATTTCTCATTGAAGGAGTTAGAATCATTAGTATGGAGTATGGAGTGTGGAATAAAGATTTTCGATCCGGGAAATCGCAAAACTCTCCGGTAAACAGGACGGGGTCGATTATATGATCCGTTTGTATGTATGTGGGTAACTTTGTAACTTTGTCTGTAGCACTGTCCCACAATCATAGAAATTTAACCCCCTTCCTGTTGACCGATTGATCTGAAAATTGGAACGCACCTTTATCTCTGCAGTCATCATAAAACTGCATATTTCATGATCTTGAAAATCCAAGATGGCGGCCGCTATAAAATGGCAGATTTCATATTTTCTCTAAACCCCATCAATATGGTTATCGAATGAAAGGACTTGATTAGTACAATACATTTATTGATGAAAAATGTAAGTCCAAAATGGCGGCCGCTATAAAATCTCTAAACCCCATCGATATGGGTATCAAACGGAATAGATTGACTAGTAGAACACAGTTGTTTATAAAAAATGCGAATCCAAAATGGCCGCCATCACAAAATAGTGCCATATAATTTTTGACGTAGGACTACGTCTAACCGGAAGATATAGGGGGTGAAATGGAAATCTAGGCACTGAACAAGTAGGAAAAAATGCAAGATTTGGAACGCTTATAACTCGAGCATTTCTCAATAGATCGCAAAGATTTTTGCATCAATTGATAGGAAATATATCTACGCATCTATCATAACGAATAACATTTCATTTTTCTTGAGATAAATAATTGAATAATTGTGAAATATCAAGCATTGTCCAAATACACTATGTGCCCATTTTTGATTGGTCCATTTTGTGCTCCTCAAATCGTACCGACCAAAACGGGCAACCAGAGCAGCAGCGAAATAGAATGAAGCACGATTGGAAAGGAAAAAGAAAAAAATGAATGAAACATCGGTCGCAGTCTCACACATGCGTAATTCTCGAGCCAGCCAGTCAGCTTAAAAATCCCCGCTCCGCTGCCGTAACGATCATTCTCATCCGAACCGTACACCACATCGTTTCGCATCACCTCACATCAACAAACCAACACAAGCAGCCATGGTTGGATATGGCAAAGGAGGAAAAGTGAAGGGAAAGGCAAAATCCCGCTCGAACCTTGATCTGGAGTTCCTGCTCGTGTTGATCTGGAGTTCCCCGCAAGGGTAGCTAGGCCGAGCGCATTAGTACCAGTGTACCAGTCCACCTAGCCGGCGTTATATAGCTTCGGCCGCCGAAGTGATCGAGTTAGCTGGCAAAGCTGCACGCGACGATAAGAAAACCTGCATTCGGAACAGAACACATTCGGTTCGGTGGACATCAAGACAACAACAGGCAGTTGCAGCGAGTGGCGAGTGGCAAACGCAATCGCAAAACGGCATCAGGTAGCAGAAGAAAAAAGTTTGTTCTTTATACAAACTGCTTTGGCGGCAAATCCAGAACAAGGCGGCATCGAGGGCGTTCGAAATGGTTTTTTTCAAAACCACGAGTACTAAGTTTTCTAAATTGGAACCATTCCATAAAACAAGGCGCTTTTCAGGGCCATTAAACCTTCCAAAAAAGAGTTTAGGAAATAAAGTTCAATGCTTTCTAAAACATTATCCAAAATAATAATAAAACACAAATTGATGTTTTCATAATTTGTTTGCCAGGATCTGATGAGTATGTGAATTTGGCAGTTGTTCTGAGCTTATTGATAGTTGGGGACTTTCCTGATTATTCAATTTTCACCAATTCTTAAATTGTTTCCAGATTTAAAGTACAGTAATCTACAATTAGTTCGACATTTAGCTAATTGGACGGACATGTAATGCGACTTATTTAGTTGGACATTTTTGTAAACATAGAGATCCAAATTATGACCCCACATTGAAAGTCGACACTGTACCACTGTCATCGCAAATGTTCAATTACAGGTTAAAATTACCTCCAATCCGGCACTGAGTGGTGGTAATGCGACGTGCCATTGAATGTAATTCACTGTAAAATATGTCACAAGCTGGATGGGAAGAAATTTTCCAACTGTGAAAGCTGTGGCGAGTGGCAAATGCAATCGCTAAACAGAAAGGTTTAGCCGAACAAGATGGGGATATCGAGTGATAACAAAACAATAAACTCTTTAGACTTTTTGTGATCCTGAAAAGGACCTTTTTTAGCCTGTATGTGAATCCAACGAGCGAACAAATCGTAATGAATGTATTTTTTTGCCATCGCTCCCTTTTAACGCTCATTCGTTCGTCTCGTTGGACCCGCCTCTTTGGCTGAGTCTGCCGATTTGTCTCTATCCTGTGAGTGTGTACCGCTAGAGTATAAAACACGCGGACCCCAAAAAAATATCTTATTTTCTTTCAAACCGTAAACCCGTGTTGTTGTACGGCATCGGCATCGTGTACTCAACAAAGGAGGAAAAGAGAAGGGAAAGGCAAAATCCCGCTCGAACCGTGGTGGTCTGCAATATCCCGTAGGTGTATCCGCCAATTGCACCGGAAAAGGTTGCTAGGCCGGGCGCGTTAGTACCTGTGTACCAGTCCACCTAGCCGGCGTTATATAGTTTCGGCCGCCGGAGTGATCGAGTTAGCTGGCAAAGCTGCTCGCGACGATAAGAAAACCTGCATTCGGAACAGAACACATTCGGTTCGGTGGACATCAAGACAACAACAGGCAGTTGCAGCGAGTGGCGAGTGGCAAACGCAATCGCAAAACGGCATCAGGTAGCAGAAGAAAAAAGTTTGTTCTTTATACAAACTGCTTTGGCGGCAAATCCAGAACAAGGCGGCATCGAGGGCGTTCGAAATGGTTTTTTTTCAAAACCACGAGTACAAAGTTTTCTAAATTGGAACCATTCCATAAAACAAGGCGCTTTTCAGGGCCATTAAACCTTCCAAAAAAGAGTTTAGGAAATAAAGTTCAATGCTTTCTAAAACATTATCCAAAATAATAATAAAACACAAATTGATGTTTTCATAATTTGTTTGCCAGGATTTGATGAGTATGTGAATTTGGCAGTTGTTCTGAGCTCATTGATAGTTGGAGACTTTCCTGATTATTCAATTTTCACCAATTCTTAAATTGTTTCCAGATTTAAAGTACAGTAATCTACAATTAGTTCGACATTTAGCTAATTGGACGGACATGTAATGTGACTTATTTAGTTGGACATTTTTGTAAACATAGAGATCCAAATTATGACCCCACATTGAAAGTCGACACTGTACCACTGTCATCGCAAATGTTCAATTACAGGTTAAAATTACCTCCAATCCGGCACTGAGTGGTGGTAATGCGACGTGCCATTGAATGTAATTTACTGTAAAATATGTCACAAGCTGGATGGGAAGAAATTTTCCAACTGTGAAAGCTGTGGCGAGTGACAACAAATCGCTAAACAGGAAGGTTTTGCCGAACAAGATGGGAATATCGAGTGATAACAAAAACACAACACCAAAGGTTCTTTTCAGAACCATCAACATATTCATAAAGAGTAAACAGTAAACTAATCCATTTTTCAGGTAGATAGGTAGGTATTCACGTAGGTGAAGAAAATAAAACAATATATTTAAAATATATATTTAACAAAAGCTGTCCCCTTTGTATAGTCCTACGTCACTCCGGTTATGTCCTCGACATTACCCACCCGTCTTTTTTCCAATCCTTATCATTATGGGTATCAAATGAAAATTATGGGTATCAAAAAAAAATTAAATTCAAGAGCCGCTAAAAAATGGCTGAATGGCTTGACTTGGAGAATATACTACATTATGAACAACATAAATTCGAAAAGGTCGACGCCAGAAAATGGTCGACTATGTGTTTTTTGCAATCCCCTCAATATGGGTATCAAATGAAGTGATTTAGAATACAGCACATCATCAAAATATTCCGAAGAAAGCTAGATATGAAATAAAACTAAAAAAAAGCTGAATGGTTTTATTGTAGAGAAGTATACTAATGATACTGATAATTTAATAAAAATTAGAAAATAATTAGGCAAGTAGCAGTTAGTAGTTATCACATTCGTTCCTTCATTAATCTAGGGCAATGATGAGACTAAAATAAAATCGTGGGGTATATGATGAAACAACATACTGTAGATAATGGAAATCCAACGTTTATTTCTTACCTAACTTTCTTCGGAATATTTTCATGATGTACTGTATTCTATTAGTCAAATCATTCCATTTGATACTGATATTGAGGGGATTTAGTGGTGGCGAACTTTTTTAATTTATGTTGTTTATTATGTTTTGTGTTCTCCAAGTCAAGCCATTCAGCCATCTTTAGCGACGGTCGAATTGAATCATTCAAGATCATGGCATATGCAGTTTTATAATGACTGTAGAATTGAAGGTGTCTTCCAAATATCAGATCATTCAGTCAACAGGAACGGGTTTTTTTTATCTATACAAACATACAAGCAGGTCAAGCTGGATGAAACCATTTAAAAAGTAATTACTTATTTGGGGATTGCGGCCATCTTGGAATTGGATTTTTAATGATCTGCAATGTTCTAATAGTCGAGCACTTTCATTTGATACCCATATTGATGAGGTTTAAAAAAAAAATATATAGTGGCGCCATTTTGTGGTGGCGGCAATTTTGGATTTGCATTTTTCATTAAAAACTGTGTTCTACTAGTCAAGTCCTTCATTTGATACCCATATTGATGGGGTTGTGAAAAAAATATATATGATGCCATCTTGTGGTGGCGGCCATTTTGGATTCGGATTTTTCATAAATAACTGTGTTGTACTAGTCAAGCCCTTTTATTTGTTACTCACATTGAAGCGGTTCTGAAAAAATATGTAATCTGCAACTTTGTAGCGGCCGCCATCTTGAATTTTCATGTTCCATGAATAACTGTGTTCTACTGGTCTTGCCCTTTCATTCGATTCCCATATTGATGGGGTTTTGGGAAAACCCGTATCGATGGGATTTTGAGAAAATATGTACATAATCCGCCATTTTGTAGCGGCCGCCATCTTGGATTTTCATGATCATGGAATACGCAGTTTTATAACGACACCAGAGGTAAAGATGTGTTCTAAATTTCAGATCAATCGGTCAACAGGAAGGGGGTTAAATTTTTATTAATGTGGTATAGCGCTACAGTCAAAGTTACAAAGTTACAAAGTCACAAACATACAAACAGATAAAAAAAAACCCTTTAATTATTAAGTGCAATTCATAATTATTTTACGTTTACCGAGAGAAAATTCGTTTTTTTCGTTTTTTATGATTTATTTAGAGGATTCGATTATCCGGAGTGAAAAAATCAACATTCCGGAACTAAAATCACGACTTAATGAAAAAATTTACAAATTTTGAACAAATATAATATGATTTTGTGGAATTGTGAGATTCATAACCTACATGAAAGGCTTCTGATTCAAAAGGAACGGTAATTTTTCATGCTATCATATGTCAATATTTTTTAGTAGTTGAAATTATCATCGTAAGCGCGTAAGTGTTCGGAATTCGATGCATTACGATAATAGAATTTATTTGAAGACTTTCTAAAGCGCGATTCACATACAACATCCACGTCACGTTCACGTTCCGTCACGTCACGTTGCGTCAATTATTGCCGGTGTATGTGATTGTTTGCATAAGAACTGCTTGGAAGAATAGTTGACGCAACGTGACGGGACGGAACGTGAACGTGACGTGGATGTTGTATGTGAATCGCACTTAATACGAAAAAAAAACTAAGGAGAAGGGGGATAAGTGGGACGCAAGTTCCTTACTTATAGTATACTAATAGTACACATTTCCTTGTATATATTAGGTGTAAACATATGAAGCCAGATTTTTTTACATTAAACGGTTTAATATATTTTAATCAAAGTAATGGCCATTGGAAGCAACACATCTTCTTATATTTTGAATTGGATGTTGTTGCCAGATGCCAAAAACATAAAAAATGACGATCAATTTGACTTTAAACCTTTAAATTTAGTACGTACACAGTATGTTCAATAAATGAGGGGACTTTTTATTTAAATCATGGAACACGTTACGCCATCTGTTGAACGTTGATAACATTAGTCAATTCATGTCAACATCCCCTAGAGCTGAATGAGTATCAAAGTTCGAATAGGTAAATTCTGACTAACAAGGCTATTTGAAAAAATCTTCTTATTTCGAAATCGTGCAAAGCTCCTAAGGCATCGCTGTTCAACCCCGACAGAATAACAATGAAGTGTGACCGTCCTTAGCTTCTGCTAGACGATTCCAATTCGAACCCGCAATTATACTAACAGGCTAAATAACACACACGTGGATCTTGGCAACAATCGTGCTTCATTAACATTCCCGAAGTATGTAGCTTCCACGGGTTGCAGAGTGGGCGCCGCTGCCAACCGCAGGCCGTCGTCAATCCCGCTGATTACCATTTTGTCTGTATGTCCGTCTGGTCGCCCGTCCTTGCGACTGTCCGCGGCCCATTCTCGAAACCCGTTCGGTCGGGAATGGCGATGACATTTCCTATTTCACGCTTTGACACATTTCTCTGTCCAATTGATTAAGCCTTTTCAGTTACAGATACAATTCGTCGCGTTGTCCGTCCCGGACGGTGGAATTGTCACTCGCCGGACATTCTACATTCTCTAATCGTGCCGACGGGTGACGAGTGATAATTTCTAATTTGATTTGATTTGATTTGCACACGATGATTATGGCAGCGCCGCCGCGGCATAATGTGCATAATATGCGCGGTTTGTCGGCCACTGCTGAAGGGGAAAATTTTATTAAGTGCTAATCCCGGAGCTGTGGAGATAGTTTAGATAGTATGACAACGCTAATGAGGAAAGCATCGGCGATGAAACGATAGGACAGTTTGTAAACAGTTGGTGATGAATAAATTGGATTACGACCAAATATATGTTGTACAGTGTCGGACAAAACAATAAGACCACTACTCAAGCGAAATAAGAAATAGGAAATAGGAAATAGGAAATAGGAACTAGGAAATAGGAAATAGGAAATAGGAAATAGGAAATAGGAAATAGGAAATAGGAAATAGGAAATAGGAAATAGGAAATAGGAAATAGGAAATAGGAAATAGGAAATAGGAAATAGGAAATAGGAAATAGGAAATAGGAAATAGGAAATAGGAAATAGGAAATAGGAAATAGGAAATAGGAAATAGGAAATAGGAAATAGGAAATAGGAAATAGGAAATAGGAAATAGGAAATAGGAAATAGGAAATAGGAAATAGGAAATAGGAAATAGGAAATAGGAAATAGGAAATAGGAAATAGGAAATAGGAAATAGGAAATAGGAAATAGGAAATAGGAAATAGGAAATAGGAAATAGGAAATAGGAAATAGGAAATAGGAAATAGGAAATAGGAAATAGGAAATAGGAAATAGGAAATAGGAAATAGGAAATAGGAAATAGGAAATAGGAAATAGGAAATAGGAAATAGGAAATAGGAAATAGGAAATAGGAAATAGGAAATAGGAAATAGGAAATAGGAAATAGGAAATAGGAAATAGGAAATAGGAAATAGGAAATAGGAAATAGGAAATAGGAAATAGGAAATAGGAAATAGGAAATAGGAAATAGGAAATAGGAAATAGGAAATAGGAAATAGGAAATAGGAAATAGGAAATAGGAAATAGGAAATAGGAAATAGGAAATAGGAAATAGGAAATAGGAAATAGGAAATAGGAAATAGGAAATAGGAAATAGGAAATAGGAAATAGGAAATAGGAAATAGGAAATAGGAAATAGGAAATAGGAAATAGGAAATAGGAAATAGGAAATAGGAAATAGGAAATAGGAAATAGGAAATAGGAAATAGGAAATAGGAAATAGGAAATAGGAAATAGGAAATAGGAAATAGGAAATAGGAAATAGGAAATAGGAAATAGGAAATAGGAAATAGGAAATAGGAAATAGGAAATAGGAAATAGGAAATAGGAAATAGGAAATAGGAAATAGGAAATAGGAAATAGGAAATAGGAAATAGGAAATAGGAAATAGGAAATAGGAAATAGGAAATAGGAAATAGGAAATAGGAAATAGGAAATAGGAAATAGGAAATAGGAAATAGGAAATAGGAAATAGGAAATAGGAAATAGGAAATAGGAAATAGGAAATAGGAAATAGGAAATAGGAAATAGGAAATAGGAAATAGGATATAGGAAAAGAGAAAAAAGAAAAAAATCGAAAAAAGTAAGCTTAAAAAAATTAAATGCTAATTGTTGCATTTGCATTTTATTATGCAACAAATTGAAAATGTGGAAAAATTCAAAATACCAAAATAGGAGGTTGTGTTCAAGACACGACTGCATTGTTGACGTAGAACTACACTGTAATTTAATTCAAGTCGCTTGTTTATAACTGCGGATATTATTTTATAACGCTACGAAAATTTTGGAAATAACCATTTTACCAGTTTGGTCGCCCTGAAATGTTTTTTTCATTGTAGAATCATTTGACGATAATTGTCTGATGATTCATACTTGTGCTCGCAGAACAATACATGGTCGAGATAAGCGCAGCGTCATCCTTAGTGGAGAAAGTTTTGCTACTGGCAAGCGAAACCAAATCACATAAAAAATTCCAGAACGATATTTACTTTATTGGTGACTAAATAAGGTGTTGTCAATAGGAATATATATCCTCACGAAGAATGAAGTTTGCCTCAGCAAGATCCACTGTTTATACTCTAGGCAAATATTCCCCTCCATTGTTCTTCTTTTCCTTTGTTCACGGCCTTACATCTTACAATTTCCCCTTCGTTGCTCGTCGATAAGTTGCTCGTTATTGACAGCTCTGTTCGGAAAAGTACACAAATGGACAGAACAAATGTATGAGGAAATGGGAATGCTTCCGATTTTCATCAATGTAAACCATATACAGACTATTGGACTGTAATGTATAGCATATAAAACAAATCTTAGGGAAATTACGATTCGTTTGGTATGTAAATCGAATCCGTTCACGGCAAAAATAGTTATTAACGTTAACTTTATTTCATAAAAACGTGACCTGTTTTCTGATTTGGCACCCTTAATGAAAGACGTAGTTCTACGTCAAAACATAGAAAATGTAAAAAAAACAGAAAATTCGAAAAATTAGAAAATGCGAGAAAATAGAAAATGTGAAAAAAAGTAAAATGGGAAAAAACAACATGTAAAAAAATAGAAGTTGCGACAAAATAGAAAAAGTAAAAAAAAGCGAAAGAATAAAAAATGTGAAAAAATGGATAATGGGTGAAATAGTAAATGCAAAAAATAAAAAAAATGCGAGAAAATAGAAAATGCGAAAAAATTAAAAAAAAGTGAAAAAATAGAAATGCTAAAAAATGCTAAAATCTAAAAAATA
Organism: Toxorhynchites rutilus septentrionalis; assembly: GCF_029784135.1. Lineage (NCBI taxonomy): Eukaryota > Metazoa > Arthropoda > Insecta > Diptera > Culicidae > Toxorhynchites > Toxorhynchites rutilus. The sequence goes on from NC_073745.1 coordinate 72,829,588, forward strand.
TAATATGTGAAAAGTTTTAAAATTCGTAAACATAGCAAGTGTGAAAAAACAAAAACTGCTAAAATTAGAAAATGCGACAGAAGGAAAAGTGTAAAAAAATGGAAAATGGGTAAAAAAGGAAATGTGTAGAAATAGAAAATGCGAGAAAATATAGAATGCAAAAATGTTAAATTCTGAAAAATGGGAACAAATAAAAATGTAAAAAAACAAAAAAATCTAAATATGAGAAGTAAATAAGCAATAAAATAAAATAAGCAAAAAAAAAAGCAAAAGATTACAAAATTAAAAAAAAAATAAAATCCGAAAAAATAAAAAAAATAAAATGATAGGAAAATGCGAAAAAATATGTTTTAACTAAAATTCACGAATTCGAAACTTATAGGTTTATTGTTAACATGATAAATACTTACTAGGATCAGAATCAAACAAAGAATCTCCATGAAACAGCTACTTTTTTTCCAAAAACAGTCAAAATGAACAACTAGTCCCATATTTTATCATAACTTTATTCGACATTTCAAGAGAATCAGTGCCTTATTGCTAGAACTGTTTACTTCTGCTGCGTAAACTTTGGATATGGATTCTTTTAATTGGTGGTTGAAAGCTCATTTGAATATTTTGCATTGGTTTGGTCTTATCGTTTTGACCGCCACTATATGTGGTAACGCATTTTTAATGTTTTTCACTCTGAAATTGTGTCAACATTTAATCAGCACCTGAAATCATCAGTAATTTTAGTCATTTTACTCATCAGAACTTCAATTTCACTTGATGTTCTAATTTTTATCTTTTATATTTTTAATTTCCGTAAGTAATGAAATGCTCATGAAGTAAATGTTCTATGATCTGATAATCACTCTCGCCCATTACTTAAATGTCGAAAGTAGCCCGGCATGACGGTATCATTGTTCAGCAATTTTATTAACACGAAAAAGATTATTCTGACCGATTACGGAAAATAATGGGCGAAACATTCATCATCTAAACATATGAGTAAGACTAAAGTCCTACTGTTGAATGATCCAGATTCCTTCGTATAACATGCGCTCTGTCTTCTTACATGGCAACTCCGGAGCAGAATCGTGGTTGGCAAGCAACACGACGGACGGATAATTTGTCAATCAACCAACGCATAGGTCTTCTGCTTTCTGGACGAACGAACATCTCCTGCTGGCAGCGAAAACTGTCCTCATCAATCTCCCCCAGCGGCGGGGAGATAATGAAGATGAAGATTTCGCCCCGCGTGGGGGTGGGAAAAAAACGGTAGAAGGCGCCAAAGCTATCCATTCTTTTTGTGTGTGCGTGTGAATGATAAGTGCCCGAAAAAGGTTGGCATACGGAAAAGAGGTCAAAAACAAAGTGAGTGAGAGTGGATTAGTGACAGTTTGGCAGTACAAGTGGGGGAGTGCGATTGTTCCTCAAACTGGCATAATCTGTTTATCGAGTTCATACTCACACGCACTCGTTTTGTCTGTATTCGGAAGCGGTTGAATTCCGTCTTCCGTCTGGATTGGCTTTATCTGAGAGGGAGATAGGGTGAGAATTTGTATTCTGTTGGACGCGAAGAAGATAAGCTTGTTTGAGCAAACAAAGATACTGTGATACGGAATGATCACAGTGGTAGGACCCAAAGGGGAACCCAAACTGTGATGGGAAGATTCCCCGAAACGGTGAAACCGTTTTCGTCTAATTTATCCGGATTGTTTTAGTTTCACTCTAAATTAGTTCATTTGAGGAAAATCGATTCCATTATTCTATCAAACACCGATGCCCTGGAGTAAGAAAGTAACACTTCACATTGTTTTTTTTCGTTCCAGGTAAACGGATAATTGGAAACAACAACCTCCCCCGCGGATATGTTTTGAGCGAGGCATCTACGAGGTAACGAGCTGCTGATGAAGATATTAATTTGACTCGGAAGGGGAAATTTATGTGAGCCGCTCTTGCGAAAATGAAATAATTCTCACCTTCTTAACATCAATTTATTATTATCCGCTGGCGAATGGCGTTCACCCTCCCCCATTTAAGGTGGCTTCCCCGTAAGTGATAAATCAGGATTTTTCCCAATCAATTTGCTTCGCAGCGTTCGGCGAGTCAACCGATAGAAAGAAACACATAAAAAAAAGAATACCACACATTCTAGCTCTAAGATCTATTTCGCCCGTTCAAAGTTTCGCTCATTTATCTGATTTATCTCTGTTTGCGGAATAGTTTCGACTAAATATTTAATTAAAACTTAAGCTCTCACAACAATAAAAGCTGCAAGCCGGATAGGAAGCCATGTACACTTCCGGCTAGTACTCTGAACGAAGCAGTGTCCTGGTGGCTGGTCATTATCTGGGAGGATGAGAGCAAAAGTCGTCATCTATTGCACTGGGAGGGATGTTTGCCAATGAAAACGACTCACTCCACTCGGAAAGTTGTAAGTAGACCTGGTGAAAACTTTGGCCAAACTAATAAACTAAGAGTCGGTTTGACACACGATACGATCGACCTCTTTCGAGCTATTGGAAATTGTCTCAGATCTATACTTTATAGAAGCTTAGATTTCAGAACACGAAGGGAAGATTTGAACAAAAATCCGACAATTGATATTGCAAATCCCGCTTGTGAGGAATGACAATCAGTTTAAAACCATTTGCGAACCGTACTTTGGAAGCAGAAAAAGTGGGAAAAACTCGTCTCCCACATTAGCATTTGGCGAGGACACCTTCCTTCGCACCGATTGCAGAATACAGCCAATCGGCTCGAATGCTCGAAACGTGATGCCTTTTGTCTGGGGGTTATAAAGTTTCGTTCCAGTGGCTTCAGGTGGAATGGTTACATTCGTTCTCGAGAGAAATTTCTGAAGTGAAAATATTCTTTCAACGGGAAAAATAGTTTCCATAGAGACACGTATCCAGATGTGATTGGAATTCGATCGTCGCCGATTTTAGTTAGAAGAATCGACTGAAAAAGAGGGCTGGAAAGCCATGTTTCGGTATATCAAATTATATCGATCGAAAATAGGAAATAATTGAAAATGCGAAACAGTGAAACAATTGAAAAAAAAAAGAAAATGCACAATAATAGAAAATGCGAAAAAGCGGAACAGCAGAAAGTGCTAAAATAAATAAATAAAATGCTCTATGCGTTATATAGTTTCATGAAGTGTTTCAATCATATCAGAAAACCATATCCACTAAAATTCTGTTTACCGATACAGTGAGTCAAACATTAATAGTTGTGATTAAATTGGAGTTTCAATCAATTTATTATTCTAACTAGGCTAGGTTAAGTGGTTTGTGTCAAAGCTCATCTCCACATTGTGAATTCTGCTTTTGTTCACGGTAAATTGCTACTTACAACTAATACAAAATTTTGCTAATCTAAATTATATGATATAGGATTTTGCTCAAATTGATCGAAAATTTAATTGTTTCACTCGGGCTAAACGATAGGAAAATTATAAAACGTGAGTTGAATTGGAAATCATCAAACTGAATTCTAACCTGTAAATAATTTCAGGAAATTTTTACGTAAAACATAAATAAATTCTATGAAAATTTCGGGAACGACTCTCTCTTCGTTGCATAAACAATAAACGTACCTTTCACTTTCAAAATTGTAAGTTATATCGAAAATAATAATGAACTCAGAAACGTAGCTTATATTACTTTGTTGTGTTTGCTGTTTGGGTAAGGTTAATGAATAAATTCAACTAGAAGACGATATGATATCATATGATGTTTCCCTTCGTACTGTTGATTAAAGCATTTAGAATCCGGAATCACAAAACCAGTAGTATTTCGGGATTGGTTAAAGGTACAAAACATGTTGTATCAGAATACAGACAATTTATTTCCCTTCCAAAAAAAAAAAATAATAATAAAAAAATATTCTTGTATACTTTGAAAATGTGTACATTATTCAAAATAAAAAAAAATATAATTGGGAAAATATAATTGGAAAAATATAAAAAGGAAAAAGAGAAAATAGGAAAATAGGAAAAACAGAAAATGCGAAAAAATCGAAAATGTGAGTAACTAGAGAATGGCCAAAAATAGAAAACCCGAAACAATGAAAAATGCAAAAAAATCAAATCAAGAAAGTAGAAATGAAAAAAAAGGGAAATTTTAATATGCGAAGAAATAGAAAATGCGAGAAAAAGAAAATCGAGAAGAAAAAAATCGGAGAAATAGGAAGGCGATAGAATAGAAAAATAGAAAAAATTAAATATTGAAATGCGAAAAAATAAGAATTGCAAAACAGTGGAAAATGAAAAATAAATGCGGAAAAAATAGAAGATGCGAAAAAAAAATTAAAAGCGGAAAAATAAAAGGTGCAAAAAAAAGCAACAAAACAGAAAACGGCAAAAAAGAACAAGAATCGAAAAAAAAATGAATGCAAAAATAAAATTGAAAAATTGGAAAAACAGATGATGTAGAATATTTTCAAATGCATAAAAGGACATGTAAATAAATATAAAATGCGAAAAACTGAAAATGCAAGAAAAACAGAAAATACGAAAAAATGTTAAAATTACAGACAATGAAATAAAAAGAAAAGAAAATTCAAAAAAAAAAATGGGAAAAATTGAAAAGGGAAAAATTGGAAAATAGGAAACTTAAAAAATGGAAAAAACGAAAAAAATTTAAAATTTAAATAATTGAAAATGAGAAAAGAAATCAAATTAGGGGAAATATAAACAAAGAAGAACATAAAATGATAAAAAATCAACAATGAAAAAAATGGGTGGGTTATATCTATGTTATAACCGCAAGGTTTACGTGGGACTACCTTAGCTTAGCAATCATTTGTTTGTATTGATTAAATTTTTGATTGAGTGAAATAATTTCCGAATTTAATTGAATTCAATATCTTTACTTTTTAAGTAAAGAGATTGAAAAAATGCCATGTAATGTCATGCATGCATTGTGATAGATTATGTTCTTCGTTCCAAGTAAATTGAATGACAGTCCTTTTACGTTTGGTTTGATGCCTAGGACAAAATATGTGAACGGAAGAATTTTCAAACGATTATTTTATTTTACATTTCACTCTGAAGGTTGCATCTCTCAAGTGTACGTACTTCTTCGAACAGCGAATTTACATGAATTGATGAACTTCTGGCACTCAGTTTCGATTTTGACATGTACGTCGAACGCATATTGTTTGATCGATAGGCGTTATCGCAGCAACTGGTTATCAATATTTTGCCTAATCATCGAATGGTATGTGTACAAATTCAGTGAACAGCACATATGAATTTTGCTTGCTTTAAACTTGAAAGTTCATTCGCCTCTAATGTCTGCACGATTTTCCTAGGTTCCCAAGTTTAGAAGACAGTGTAAAGGAAACATATTTTAGTCTGCACAAAGATAAGCGAGTACCAAAGTACGTATATTGGGTAAACACATTTCAATCGGAACAAAAATACCCCCGACTTGCATGAATTGGCAATGCCAATTTCCACATGCTTCATGAATTTGAAGTCTGTGTTAGGGTAACACATTTCAGTTGGAAGAAAAATGCCTCCTACTTACGTTATTTGCAATGCCAATTTCCCAACGCTCCTTGGATTTAAAGTCTGTGTTAGGGAAACACATTCCGGTCGGAACAGAAATACCCCTGAACTGCATGAATTTGCAATGCCAACTCCCCCTCACACCTTGATTCTGAAGTCTGTGTTGGGGAAACACATTTCAGTCGGAACAAAAATACCCCCGACTTTCATGTATTTGCAATGCCGATTTCCCCAAGGCTGCTTGGTTATTATGGCTGTGTTGGGGAAGCCGTAAATCGGGCCAATCAAAACGAGGCAGCTAGGTAGTTTAGATAACGCTTAATATATTACAGTTACTCAATTCTTTATCTAATGAAAAATAGCATTTTATTAATTACGATAGACGCGTAGAAAAATTTCCTATCAATTGATGCAAACATCTTTCCGATCCGGTAAAGAATGTTCGAGTTATAAGCATTCGGAATCTTTCATTTTTTCCTGCATGTTCTGTGTTTAGGTTTTCATTTTACCCCCCATATACTACGTAGTCCCACGTCAAAAATAGAAATCCACATTATCATGCCGTTCGAGTTCGATTTCCGTTCTGGCCGGGGGATTTTTCGTCAAGAAAAATTTCTTCCGACTTGCACTGTGGTCACGCGTATTCTAGTGCTTGTCACTCAGAATGCATTCAAGGCGTGTTATTTGGTATAGAAATCTCACTACTTAGAAAAATGACGCAAGTAATACCTATGTTGAGAAGGCAAAAGTTCCACTGGGAGTGTTACTGCCATCCAAGAAGAAGAAGAAGAAGAAGTAGTGGAAGTAGAAAAGTAGAGAAAACAAGTAGAAAGTAGAAAATGTGTAGAAAATTGGAAAACAACGTATGTAGTAGAAAATTGGAAAACAACGGAAAAAAGGGAAAATAAAAATTGTAACAAGTAAAACAAGGGGAATATATATATAATGGGGCAAAATGGAAATGAGAAAAAACGGGCAAAAGGGAAATATTGAAAGTGGAGGAAATAGACAATGAGAAAATGGGCAAAAAAGAAAATGGAAAATATGGTGGACTAAAAATATATAAATTGTAAAATTGAAAACAGAAAAACTTAGAAATGGGAATGATGAAAAGTTTGAAAAATAGCAAATGAGTTAAATGTGAAAAAAGGAAATTAAAAAAAGAAAATGAAGAAAATAAAAAGTGAGATAAATTGAAAATAAGAAAAAAATGAAAATAGGAAAAATAGAAGATGAAAAGCAATAAAATGAGAAAAATAGAAAAAGGGAAAACTAAAAATGAAATGAAAAAAATAAAACGGAAGGAAAGGAAATGGGAAAAACAAATCTATATATATATATATATATATATATATATATATATATATATATATATATATATATATATATATATATATATATATATATATATATATATATATATATATATATATGTATATATATATATATATATATATATATATATATATATATATATATATATATATATATATATATATTTATATATATATATATATGGAGTGATGTCTGTCTGTCTGATTCTTATGGACTGGGAAACTACTGAACCGATCGACATGAAAATTGGTATGTAGGGGTTTTTGGGGCCGGGAAAGGTTTTAGTAACAATTTGAGACCCCGTGTGGAGGTTTTAGGGTGCAATAAATGATTCTATGGTGGTTAGATACCTCTCCCCCCTCTCTTAGGGGGGGCTGCCATACAAATGAAACACAAATATCTGCATTACTCGAGAATTAATCAAGCAAATAAAACCAAATTAGGCATATGGAGGTTTAAGGGTGCAGTAAATAATTCTATGGTGGTTAGACACTACCCCTCCCCCCTCTAAGAGAGGGGCTGCCATACAAATGAAACACAAATTTCTGCATTACTCGAGAATTAATCAAGCAAATAAAACCAAATTTGGCAAGTAACGTAACGAAGTTTGCCGGGTCAGCTAGTAGAAAATAAAGAATACTGAAAATAGGGAAAATAAAAAATGAGAAAAGTAGACAGTGGCAAAAAAATGGGAAAAATATAAAATTAGATTAATAGATAATGAGAACATTTTAAAATTAAGCAAATATACCATAGGAACATTATAAAATTATAAAAATATCAACGGTGAAAAATTAGAAAGGGGAAAAAACAGAAAATTCTAAATTGGGAAAATTAGAGAATGGAAAAATGAAAACAAGGAAAAATATAAAATAAGATACGTGGAAGGTGAGAAGAATAGAAAATTGAAAAATAAACCGTTAACGAAAAAAAGAAACAAAGAAAAGGAAATGCGGGAGAATCAGAAATAGAATGAAAAACTAGGAATGATAAAAATATTAACCAGGAAAAATATAAAATGAGAAAAATGGAGAATGCGAAAAATAGAAAATACAAGAAATATAAAAATACAAATACAAAAAAATAGAAAATCAGTTACATGACAACAAGACGTGAAGGACTTCTCATAAATACACAGTGGCGAAAATATTGCACTGGCAAACATTAAGTCGGTTGTCCATATAAAATTTCCTTCCGTCGGAAGCTCAGATCATTCCGGATCAATCCGCAGAAAATAATCACCTGTTCCTGGACCCTCATAAAACTCAGCTTCGAAAACAATCTCAACTTTTACAAATCTTCGGAACGCCAGCCAAGCCGTGAACAATCTTTCCTAGGAATGTTCATTGTGAAGGCGAAGGCGCACGAATTGGTTCACGCCCCTCCGAACCGTCGAAATTTAATTTCTTCGAAATAGTCCCACTCACCCTTTTCAAGTTTAATTACTCTGTCTTTACAATCTCACCAAGTGCTGGCGAAATTCCCTGCCGGAGTGAAAATTCCCCCGTCGGTCATAAGACATCAGTCCGGAACGTGGAAAAATTTCTTACGAGGTGCAAACATCCCTGTCATATTTACACGAGAGAGGAAGAGTGGGGTCAGGAGATGAGAAAAGGCACGGAAGTTCAAGCTACTCCAGTGCCACTCTGGGACTGTGAAATGCGGAAACGGAAGATGTATTCGTTTGGACGTTATTACTTCGGTGCCGGTGGACTGATGATCATAATTCCGTCAGAGTGCGGTAGGGCGGAAGCGAAATGAAAAGAACATTTACAAACAACTTCACGGCCGCAGATGGCTGGCAGGTTGGAAGGGACCTGTTTTATGTAATGGCGGTGGGAACACAATTTCATTCCTTCGCCATTTCCGTGCGTTCCGCGGATCCCCCAGCAAGGACGATTCTTTGCGAAAGCTCATTTATTTATTTAAGTTTTTCTCGCGTCTGAATCGTTGTGATGATTGCGCTGTTCCAGGATGGAAACAATCATCAGATATGACACTGCAGCAGGGATGCCAGTACAATTGAAATATCTGTAGACATGTACGGAAAAAAACCATTCCTAAGAGGGCCCAAGGGGTATATTGTCTTGGATAATCTTGGAGGATACTTTTCCTTTCAATGGCGTCGTCTTCATCAGAACTATTCCGGCTACTGGTCCGGATTTGAATGAAAAAGTAGTCATAGTTTGCATCACAATTTCACACTCGACTGCCACTGGGTTCTCGTTCTCTCGAAGCCAGAAAGGGAAAGGTCCTCGTAAACTATCATCATCAAACTGAGTGCTACTCCATTTCGCCTGGGAAGCTACGAATGCGTCGTTTCGGGGCCCTATATATACACTCGTCGTGACAGCGGAGAGCATCATCCAGACATTCACTTTGTCAACTGTTTCTCGGGCATTGCTGGATGTTGTGCGCTGGTTATTGGAAAGGCACGAAAGCAACTCTCTGGTTTACGTGATTCTTTGGAAATTTTATGGCTTAAATATATCCCTGTGTTAGTCGGGAGAGTGGCGGGTTGCGGTGCTAATGAAAAAAAAACACTGTCGAGCATTTGCCACCTTACACATCTCAATTAATGTTACAAAAGTATACACACCTGCACCTGTGCCATCATTGGGTTTTCCTCCCACTCATACACCACGACTGCTTTTGCTTTCGACAGTACATTATTACGCTTACCGCCGGTGGAAATGGTGCAATTTTCCATATGGCCGCATGGTATAACGAATCGCCGCCACCACCGTCATTTGAGAAGATGAAAAATGCATATGCAATGGTGTTTGTTGCTGTGCTGTTATCGGAGAACAATTCTATTTTATTTCGATAGAGTTATCACGCGAACTTATGCTTATGTGTAGCGCGCCTCGGTGGAGTGTTTACTCACCTGATAGCTTTATGTACAGCAGAATGTTCCCGGTGAAGATATATTCTTTTCTGATACCTAAGAGTAATCGGTGTGTCACATCAAATTGCATGACGGAAAAAACGCTGTAGAAATTTAATTTTTAGGAATTATATCTTCAGCTTTCGCTTATAATCAGATAAGAGTGTATAGATCACGTTGGCCATGCTTCACTGTCAATTTTTCGTAAATTTGGAAAAATGTCGTCGAACGAAAAAGAGCGTCGTGAATTAATCCTGTGCACTCATTTCGAGAATCCGGAGTTGTCACATCGGGACATCGGTAAGATGATGGGAATCGTCCAATCCACGGTCAGCAGAGTACTAAAACGATACTTCGAGAACCTAACCATCGACCGGAAGGTGAAGAACGGCAAAAATGGATGCTCCGTCACTGAAAAAGATCACAAGCGCGTAGTTAAGCAGTTTAGACGTGATCCGAGAAGTTCGGTCCCGGGATGTCGCCAATAAGCTGAATTTGTCAAGTTCATTCGTCCAGCGGACCAAGCAGCGGGGGGGCCTGTGTACATACAAGGTTCAGAAGGCTCCTAACCGCGACGAAAGGCAAAACATGGTGGGGAAGACGCGAGCCCGGAAGCTATACACCGAAATGCTGACGAAGCCGCATTGCTTGGTAATGGACGACGAAACCTACGTCAAAGCGGACTTTCGTCAGCTGCCGGGCCTGTTGTTCTTCTCCGCAGAGGACAAATTCAGCGTTCCGGAGGAGATTCGCAAGCAGAAACTATCCAAGTTTGCCAAAAAGTACATGGTGTGGCAAGCGATCTGCTCTTGCGGAAAGCGGAGCGCCCCCTTCGTGATGACCGGCACGGTAAACGGGCAGGTTTACCTTAAGGAGTGCCTACAGAAGCGCTTACTACCACTATTGAAGCAGCACGAGGGCCCGACCATCTTCTGGCCGGATCTCGCTTCGTGCCACTATTCAAAGGACGTGTTGGAGTGGTACGAAGCCAACGGGGTCACCTTCGTGCCAAAGGAAATGAACCCGCCCAACGCGCCGGAGCTTCGCCCAATAGAGAAATATTGGGCGATTATGAAGCAGGCGGAGGGCCGAAGAACGAAGGCGAAGAACCCAAAAGTTGTCAAATCGGAGGCGGACTTCAAGAGAAAATGGATTTCTGTTCAAAAAAAAACTACAACCTGACGTTGTACAGAACTTTATGGACGGGGTAAAGAGGAAGGTGCGAGCATACGGGCTTGGGCTCGAAGTATGAATAAAAAGGAAATGCCAAAAGTTGTTTAATAGTTTTTGTTTTACTGTCTAAAATTTTCAAAAGGATCGGTCTACTGGGCGAATTTCTACAGCGTTTTTTCCGTGATGCAATTTGATGTGACACACCCTTTAGAGTGTAGCTCTGCCGAGATTTTGGTCAGGACCAATGCTTTCAGATATTACAATATTTTACGTTAGTATTTTTCTTTTGGGATGTCTAGATGAAGTGGGCAACAATATCGGGAAGAAATAAAAAAAAAACATTTCTTCCTGTTTTATCAAAGATTTTGTTTACTAACACAATTTTGGCTAATCAAATCAAAAGCAAAGCAAACCCAAATTACCTTATCAATCAGCTTTTATTTGATTTCTTGAACCTTCCTGTTTGACCTTTCCATACAGTGATATATCTGTTTGAAGGCAAAATTACATCTCCGTCTTTGATGATTCAAGTAATAATTCAATAAGTAGTGATCGCACCGAAAAGCACAAGACAGTTTTGAAAACCATAAATAAATTATGTACAAAGCAGGTTTATTGCTTTGACAAAAAACATATTTAATTTTTTCCCATCGATTTCAAAAAAGTGCCAAAAACAGATGTTTTTTTCATTCTGAGAATCGCTGAGAATCTGAGAATACACTAGACTAAAAATTTGCCTGCACACATTTGGACTCACCGCGTAGTTGAAAAATTACAGATGATTTTCTAAAACACTACAAGACACCTGTTGTTGACACTTTTTTGAAATCGATGCGAAAAATATTTTTTTTTTGTCGAAGCAATAAATTAGCTCTGTATAGAATTTATTGCAGTTTACAAAGCTGCCTTTTGATTTTCGGTGCGATCATTACTTATTGTTTTATTCATCATCAAAGACGAAGAGGTAATTTTTCATTCTAACAAAAATATTCCCTGTATGGAAAGGTCCTACAGGAACGTTCAAGGAACCAAATGAAAGTTGGTTGATAAAGGATTTGCTTTCGAGTTGGTTAGAAAAAAAATGGTTAGTCTACAATATCTTTGAAACAATAGATTATTTTTTATTTCTTCCCGATATTGATGCCCACTGAACCTACATACTCCGAGATAAGAGTATATACGTAAAATATTGTAATATCTGAAAGTTGGAGCTTTAAAATGATGTATTTCCCATCTGTAGTAATTAGGAGTAGTTTAAAGTTTTTTTTGGCAAATAGTCATTTTTGGATAGAAGGGGGAAAATTATTTCGGTTAACTTTGAAAAATCATAAATAGCATCTCTGTTATCGAGATATGTTAATGTTAAAGATATGTTATGAAAATCCTTAGCTTTCAAGAAAAAATATTAAAAAAATAGCGCCCTCTAGTCCAAAGCCATGAAAACAATAAAAAACAACTACAATCATTATATAATCAATGATATTTTTTATGTGTGCACCCATAGCCGAGTGGTTAGCGTCTCACATTATCATTCCGGGTGTTCGGGTTCGATTCCCGTCCTGGCCGGGGGATTTTCCGTCAGAGAAATTTTCTTCGACTTGCACTGTGGTCACGCGTATTCTAGAGCTTGCCCCTCGGAATACATTCAAGGCGTGTTATTTGGCTTAAGAAATCTCAACTAATTATTAATAAATGACGCTAGTTAATGCATACGTTGAGACGGCTAAAGTTCCATAGGCAACGTTAACGCCATTCAAGAAGATAAAAGGCTAGCACATTGGTTTCAATTTGATATATCGATCATCTAAATCGGTTCAGTGGTTCAATAGTTATGAATTAAAAAAAAAGTCATTTTTGGGAAAAAGTGAAAAAAAATTGATTTCGATAGAAAACAAAATTACCACTTTTGACGAAAATCTGAGAACCACTAGGAGAGGATGGGGCAAGACGGCCCCCCTTTGCATAGAGTACAATCATACTCAATGTATACAAAATTGAGGCATTTCATTATGTCAGCATCGATCTTTAGGATGTTTTCCGCTATCACGATGACTTCCAAAGAAAAAAAACTTTTTATTTTATGATGTTATATGATAAATCAAAACAAAGACGGGTGGGTAATGTCGGGAACATAACCGGAGTGTCGTAGGACTATACAAAGGGGACAGCTTTTGTTAAATATATATTTTAAATATATTGTTTTATTTTCTTCTCCTACGTGAATACCTACCTATCTACCTGAAAAATGGATTAGTTTACTATTTACTCTTTATGAATATGTTGATGGTTCTGAAAAGAACCTTTGGTGTTGTGTTTTTGTTATCACTCGATATTCCCATCTTGTTCGGTTAAACCTTCCTGTTTAGCTATTGCGTTTGCCACTCGCCACAGCTTTCACAGTTGGAAAATTTGTTCCCATCCAGCTTGTGATATGTTGTTCAGTAAATTACATTTAATGCGATGTGCCGGAGAAACACTTTTCCACTCACTGAAACTAATTGTTGCCTTGATGAGCGCCGAACCGAAGCTGCTCTGTTCTTGATGCGGGTTTTCTGATTGTCGTCAGCAGCTTTGCAAGCCAATTCGAGCACTCCGACGGCCAAAACTCTATAATCGCTGTTAGGTATACTGGTGCTCCGGCACCAATCCGTTCGACCTAGTTACCCTTGCGAAACAATCAGTGAATGCGACCAACAGGGAACTGGAGACCTGCACGGTTCGAGTGAGACTTTGCCTTTCCCTTAACTTGTCCTCCTTTGTTACGTCCACGATGCCGATGCCGTACAACCACACGGGTTTACGGTTTAAAAGAAAATAAGATATTTTTTTGGGGTCCGCGTGTTTTATACTCTAGCGGTACACACTCACAGGACAGAGTCAAATCGGCAGACTCAGCCAGAGGGGCGAGTCTAACGAGACGAACGAATGAGCGTTAAAAGGGAGCGATGGCAAAAAAAATACATAGAGGCGAATGAACTGCAAAAGTTTAAAGCCTCTTAAAAACAAAGAAAGAAGAAAGAAGAAAAATACATTCATTACGATTTGTTCGCTCGTTGGATTCAGATGCAAACTAAATTGGGTCCTTTTCATGATCGCAAAATTATCTTCAATCTAAAGAGTTTATTGTTTTGTTATCACTCGATCTCCCCATCTTGTTCGGCTAAACCTTCCTGTTTAGCGATTTGTTGCCACTCGCCACAGCTTTCACAGTTGGAAAATTTCTTCCCATCCAGCTTTGTGACATGTTGTAACTTACTGTAATTTACTGTAACATTCAATGCGACGTGCCGAAGCGCCACTCAGTGTCGCATTGGAGGCGATTTTAACCTGTAATTGAACATTTGCGATGACAGTGGTACAGTGTCGACTTTCAATGTGGGGTCATAATTTGGATCTCTATGTTTACAAAAATGTCCAACTAGATAAGTCGCATTACATGTTCGTCCAATTAGCTAAATGTCGAACTAATTGTAAATTACTGTACTTTCAATCTGGAAACAATTTATGAATTGGTGAAAATTGAATAATCTGGAAAGTCCCCAACTATCAATAAGCCCAGAACAACTGCCAAATTCACATACTCATCAGATCCTGGCAAACAAATTATGAACAAATCAATTTGTGTTTTATTATTATTAGCTAACTCGATCACTTCGGCGGCCGAAACTATATAACGCCGGCTAGGTGGACTGGTGCACTGGTACTAACGCGCTCGGCCTAGCTACCCTTGCGGGGAACTCCAGACTAACACGGTTCGAGCGGGATTTTGCCTTTCCCTTCACTTTTCCTCCTTTGCCATATCCAACCATGGCTGCTTGTGTTGGTTTGTTGATGTGATGTGATGCGAAACGATGTGGTATACGGTTTGGATGAGAATGATAGTTACGGCAGCGGAGCGGGGATTTTTAAGCTGACTGGCTGGCTCGAGAATTACGCATGTGTGAGACTGCGACCAATGTTTCGTTCATTTTTGACGTATGACTACGTCTTTTATTTCTATACCGGGGTGTAAAATCATAGTTTCGAAAACGAAAGCGTTACGCCGGAGACCGAGATTTTGAGCGTTAATAGCTCCTAAACAACTGCACGAAATGGTATGAAAAACACTTCATTCAAAAGATAAAATGTCTACGCGTTATATACTTGTTACTTTTTGATCCAAAAACTTGTTTCAATAGTCTTAAAATTGCTTTCAAAACAGGCTATTGAAATCACCAATCGGTATATAAGCGAGCGGCGCTCGGAAATCCACTCAGTTCTAATTGAACAGCGATTGGAGCATGTTGTCGCTGTTGCGGTGAAGCTCTTTATTTATCATGAAAGCGCGGATGAACGGTGTCACCAAGAGCCTGTTTGTGCACCCTAGGCCAGAAGGGAATCTATCAGGAGGAGAGTGATGCCACAAACGGTTCCCTGGGAAGACATCGCTACACACACATACACGCGCGGCTATTAACAGGTGGTTATCGAGTTGGCATTAACCACTGGTGGGCTTCCAGTATCGAGGAAAATGTGGAAATATCTAATCGTTACTGAAAATAATCTGCCAGTTCCTTTGGGAATTTTCAAAATATATTCATGTGAAAGAGTTTAATTGAATGTTTTCTATCCATGTAACACTGTGACCAAATACATTTGGTTTTGTGGTTTTTCAATCAATCGCAATTAACAGGATAGCTTCAGAAGATTATTCTTCCCCATCAGTAGGATATTTCCGTATCCAATATTGGATGCATAAAACCTTGTGCCTCCAACGTAACGCTCTCGTTTTCGAAGTTCTCCAAATATTCATTCATTCAGAATGAATTCAGATTCAACTTCATACAAATGATCTCTAAATCAACGATAGTCCTACGTCACCCTTGCGGTTATACCATAGATATAACCCACTTCCTGTTTTTTCTTTTTCCTTTCCAATCGTGCTTCATTCTATTTCGCTGCTGCTCTGGTTGCCCGTTTTGGTCGGTACGATTTGAGGAGCACAAAATGGACCAATCAAAAATGGGCACATAGTGCATTTTGACAATGCTTGATATTTCACAATTATTCAATTATTTATCTCAAGAAAAATGAAATGTTATTCGTTATGATAGATGCGTAGATATATTTCCTATCAATTGATGCTAAAACCTTCGCGATCTATTGAGAAATGCTCGAGTTATAAGCGTTCCAAATCTTGCATTTTTTCCTACTTGTTCAGTGCCTAGATTTCCATTTCACCCCCTATATCTTCCGGTTAGACGTAGTCCTACGTCAAAAGGTATGAAAAATGTGCTACTAAAATCATGTCGGGCCACCACTAGGGGTGGGATTGCCCCATGAAATGACTTTTGAATCTAAGCATATAGAGGAAGATTGTTTCCGGCAAAATTGTACTACCTATCAAGGTCGTTGTATTTTAGATCAAGCGTGACAAGAGTGGGAGATGTTATTTTTCCTGAATAACCTATAACGTGCCTAATGCGCAACCCGTGCGAAATTATCACAATTAAAAATTCTTATATTTGGTATCTAAAAAAAAACATCAAATTTATCATGAATGCGCCTTGAGTTATTCAACCATCAATCCAAGTGGTGTGTTATTCTCAATCAATTCGTCAATTAGGCGCGTTAAAAGGTGCGTCGTTTCTGACAAATCACATCTCTTCCAATAGTGGCCACCTTGCCCCCGCTATGAGTCAAGCAAAAATGTCTCAATAATTCTATGAAATGCTTTAAAAATAAACCGTTTTCTATATAAACACACTTAACAGACCTGTGTGTTTGCTATTATAACATTTGTTTCACATGACATGTACATATTCACCACTAAAACACTAAATTTCTCGCAAGAAAAATAACAAATCAGTGCTCGTCGCCATCTGAAAAGTTTATTTGTATTGTTTATCAAGACGTTTCACCTACACACACACACACACATACACACAAATGGGTATTCATTAATGAGTGGAATGCAATACACTTAAATAATGTATTATAATTGTCTCAATAATCTAGAGAGTGGTCATCTTACCCCGGGTGACCGTCTTTCGCCGTCCTCTCCTATATCGGTTTGGAATGGTTGTATAATAATATTTTTAATATTTTTTCAAAAAAGACTACCTCCATTGGGTTTATTTTGTATTGTCGATCATCCGAATCGGTTCAAAAGTTCAAAAGTCATGATTTTATTTGAAAAAGCAGTTTTGGACAAAAAGGAAAAAAAAACGATTTTTCGAACCACCCTAAAATGAAGATGGGCACCTTGATGAAAAATAAAAAAGGGATAAAAAAATTAAAAATAAAAATTTGAATACTATCAAATTCAACAAAAATCTGTGAGCCGCTCTATCGTTTTGGTATGTATAATAAATAAATAAATAAATAGATAAATATTTATAAGGAACTAGCTGACCCGGCAAACTTCGTCTCGCCCAAAATTTGTTTTTTGTTATCAATACACTCAAACATTCACGTTTTCTTACTAAGCGCAAGTTCATGAGTCCAATTGCAGAATTGTTCATTGATTGATCTTCGACCCCGTTGAATTTACTAAAAAATCTTCTACCAAACTACATCATTATAATATCAGGATATTTTCAGACACAATTCTCGTTCAAGATTTGCAACCACTTGCAAATAACATGTTTCTCCGTTACATGGAATAAATGTTTGATACAGAAAATATGATAGAATAAAGACAGACCCCTTCCCTCTTCTTCCCTTAGAGAGGGGGAAGAGTGTCCATTCACCATAGAAACGTTTCGTGCTCCCTAAAATCTTCACATTCCAAATTTGGCTCCATTTGCTTGATTAGTTTTCGAGTTATGCAGAAGTTTGTTTTTCATTTATATGACAGCCCACCCTAAATGATGGGGGAGGAGTGTCGAACCACCATAAAAACATTTATTGAATCTTAAAACCTTCACATGCCAAATTTGGTTTCGTTTGCTTGATTAATTCTCGAGTAATGCAGAAATTTGTGTTTCATTTGTATGGCAGCCCCCCCCCCTAAGAGAGGGGGGGAGGAGTATCTAACCACCGTAAAAACATTTATTGCACCCTAAAACCTCCATATGCTTAATTTGGTTTCATTTGCTTGATTAATTCTGCAGTAATGCAGAAATTTGTGTTTCATTTGTATGGCAGCTTCCCTTTAGTGAGGGGGAGCGGAGAGTCTAATCACCATAGAAATATTTATTGCACCCTAAAACCTTCAGATTCCTAATTTGGCCCTTAGAGAGGGGGGTGGTAAGTCTAACCATCATAGAAACATTTATTGCACCCTAAAACCTCAATATGCCTAATTTGGTTTCATTTGCTTGATTAATTCTCGAGTTATGCAGAAATTTGTGTTTCATTTGTATGGCAGCCCCTCCCCTTAGAGAGGGGGAAGAGGTCTCAAACTATCACGAAAACCTTCCCCGGCCCCAAAAACCCCTACATACCAATAGTTTCCGAGTCTATAAGAATCAGACAGACAAACAGACAGACAGAAATCCATTTTTATATATATATATATATATATATATATATATATATATATATATATATATATATATATATATATATATATATATATATATATATATATAGATATTGTCAAATTTATAATATATAAATATTTATAAGGAATACTATCAAATTTAACGAAAATCTGTGAACCGCTATATCGTTTTGAATAAATAAATAAATAAATCAATAAATAAATAAATAGATAAATATTTAAATAAATAACTTAATAAACAAACAAAATTTCGTGTTTAACCATTCCATATCTAAGGAATAAGAAATGGTGTCCTACAGCTTCTGACGAACAAAGAACAACGTTTCTCGGAAATTGTGCGATTTATTCGTTTTGATAGAAAAGACCAGCGAATCCAGCATTTGCGGATTGACAAATATGCTCTCATATCGTACGTGTGGACAATTAGATTGAATGCCCCACCCCGTAAAATAAAAGAAAGACAAAATAGCACGTTTTATAATATTATTTTTTTCTAAAAATTTGGATTTAATCGTTATAAAAGCTTGAGTTTTATGGAGTTTTACACTACTTGAGAAAGAATATCGTGACAAGAATATTCAATTCAGATAACAGATTAACTACCGAAACGTACAAGAGCAAGAAATTCTGGTTCAATTACAATTTCTGAAAGACTTAAAACCAGTCAAATTGAGGCTTTTCATCTATAAAAAATGTGACAATGTATAAATTTTATAAAGCCCGAAAAAAATAATATTTTATAATAATTACCTGATAATCAATTTGTGTAGCATTTTCTATCGTAATTTCTGTATTATTTATGCTCAACTTGAAAAAATAGAACGTTTATTTGAAAAGTAGTGATTTACAGAAATAGGTGAAATACAGAAGTAGGTTTGTCTAGTTAAGTTTCTTATTTTTTTTCCCAAAATATATATTTTTATCAAGGCTCATATGGCGTTAGCCTCACGGGGCCGGGAGTCCAATACTTTGACAATTTTTCTTATTATCTATGTTAGTAATATGTAACCGATTACTCGCGGTTGGCTCGAGGTTAGTATTACAAGTGTTTTCGTAATTGGGATGTTGCTGTCTCCAATGCTCTGTACGTGTGCCCGACACGGGATACTTCCTATTGGGATGCAGCTGACCATTAATCAGCAACGCCCCCCTAGTCTGTACCTCATATCTAGCGTGGTGCGTCTTTCTCGACTCCAGGAATCCAGGATAGAATGGTCACTAGCCGGCGCAATCATCAGCTCGTGTAGAGTTGTCATAAGCGGTACAACCTTTGGCTCTTGTTGAATGATCAGTGGACTGCACAACCTTTGGCCCGTGTATCTGTAAAGAGTGTGTGTATGTATTGCCGCGACTAAGTAAAAGTTTATCGATCGGATAGGGATAGGAGGGATATGAAACGGGGGCACAACGAAGGAAACATCATTAAACGTTGACATCGGCGTTTCTGAGGAACAGGTATAGATGAAGCAGAAGATCAGGATCTCGGCTACCTAAGATATCCCGGACGGGGATATCCGATTGTCTGCCTTGTGCTCTCAGTGCTCTAGAGAGCTGAGAGCGAGCAGCATGGAACCGGATACACGACCAGACAACATGCTCGATGTCGTGGTAGCCATCGCCACAATCACAAAGATTGTTTGCTGCGAGCCCAATGCGATAGAGATGCGCGTTTAGGTTGTAGTGGTTGGACATAACCCGAGATATCACGCGAATGAAATCACGACCTACATTCAATACCTTGAACCATGCACTCGTCCTTAGGGACCTTAGGGATAATCGTATGTAACCAACGACCGAACTCATCTTCACTCCACATGCGCTGCCAACTTACGAGCGTGTGCTGACGAGGAATGTGAAAAAATTCGTTATATCTTATCTTATTGCATCTGGCGATATATCATCGTTATATCTTATTGCATCTGGCGATTTTTTTTTGTAATTTTTCAACTAAATTCTCATGTACTCTCATGGACTCGAGAAGCGTTCTTGATCGGAGTCACCAAATGTGGTTCCTTTATGTATAGACAGGAACCTACAGCAAATATGAAATAATATTCAATGTATAATTTTTGTTATTGTTATTTTTTTCCTTATCCTTTTTTTCCTATTGACTCATTCAAAATTGATTATGAATATGTTTGTTCCCGTAATAACTTTTAATAACTGAAATGAAAATAAAGCATTCACAGGATGGATTCAATTTCTATGAAAAAATCATCTCAGTATTTTACTGCCGAACAAACAAGAAAAACTCATTTATCCCGAAACACATTACTCGTTTCTCGACGTCGGCGTCATCTTGCCACAGCTGATGACAAAGTTCATATTGAAAAACCGGCGAAATAAGAGCTTATAAATTCCAGCTTTCATCGCGGACTGATGACAAAGCCGAAAATAAATAGCACACGGTGACTGCTGGTCAACAGCATTCGGCCGGGTAAGCCCCGAGAGTCAACAGAAGAAAGTTCCTTTTTCAGGTCCACGTTGCGAGTGGACTGAGAGAAGCACAAAAAAAAAACACTCTCTTGGGATGTCTGTATTGCTCCAAAACATTCTGAGTTTGTAGAAAGTCGTTCGAAACAATTAATCTCTGGCTTATTTTCAATTTAGGCAAATGTTTTATCTCTCGCATAAATCGCGATATCATGAACATCACCATTGCGTCCATTGCACAGTGTTCAAAGTTCTAACGTGTTGTCCCCCTGCGTGTCGAGAGGGGCGGATTGATTCGAAGTTTTTCCTTCATTTTTATTCACCTTCTCCCCCTAGTGGGTGGGAACAAGTTCAATTCAAATTCATCATAACGTAAAAAAAACTGGTGCGCGTAGAGAAATAACACCTTCCGTTCAACTCCGGGGGAGGAAGAAAGTTTCTCGAGCCAAATGGTGCCGCCATAGCCATAGCCAGAGTTTATGATTATTTCATAATTGTTCCGTCTGCTGGGAACTGTGGGGTGGACTGTATTTTTGTTATGTTGTTCCACTCATGGAGACAACGGGTGCGTGGAAGAAACCCTCGTGTTTCTCGCGCTTTATTCGACGGGTGGGATCCCTTGTGGCTCCGCTCCGTGCTGTGAAAGGCCTAACCTTTTGGGATGTGCTTCGGAAAGGGTTTGAGCAGTGCAGAATGAACACATGGTGTTTGAGTACTATCTACACTTTATTTATTATAATCATAATCACTGAATACTAATATATACACTATATTTACACTTATGCGATAAATGCGCATGCGTATGCGCCATTTTTCTCTTGCTGGTAGAATTGCATTCCTGTAGAAAATCTGCTGCTGATGTTATGGCTACTTTTGCAATAAGTTGCTATTCTTGCTATTTGCTCTGGATTTGCACTTTGCACTTGCTACTTGCTCGACGGTTGAATGACGACTCGTCCTCGGTCGGGAAGCTATATTTGTGTGTAGTGCTGCACCCGAACAGGAAAGGAGTGGGGACTTACGATTTAAGTTTTACCCCTCTCTCTTTCTCTCTTCAGTACGTTTGACGGACTGAACAATAATCATTTCGAAATATGGAGTGATAACTGGTAACTTTTGCATCGTTTGCTTCATAGCCTTTTTACTGTGGTGCGATGATCCGAGACGATGACATATTACGACCCGTTGGAAAATTATCACCAGCTGAACCTTTTTGGCGAAGGCAGATAAGACGGATTCGGTGAAGTTTGCCCATTATTTTTGTTTTGCAGAAGCGATGGCGATAGGGCTGTTCTGTTTTCCTTTTCCAATTCAATACCAATATTCTTCCTTGCTGTTCGCGATGCAGCTCGAGAAAGGTAGTAAAGGGTGTGTAACATCAAATTGCATCATGGCAAAAACGCTGTAGAAATTCGCCCAGTAGACCGATCCTTTTGAAAATTTTAGACAGTAAAATAAAAACTATTAAACAACTTTTGGCATTTTCTTTTTATTCATACCTCGAGCCCAAGCCCGTATGCTCGCACCTTCCTCTTTACCCCGTCCATAAGGTTCTGTACAACGTCAGGTTGTAGTTTTTTTTTAACAGAAATCCATTTTCTCTTGAAGTCCGCCTCCGACTTGACAACTTTTGGGTTCTTCCGGAGGGCCTGCTTCATAATCGCCCAATATTTCTCTATTGGGCGAAGCTCCGGCGCGTTTGGCGGGTTCATTTCCTTTGGCACGAAGGTGACCCCGTTGGCTTCGTACCACTCCAACACATCCTTTGAATAGTGGCACGAAGCGAGATCCGGCCAGAAGATGGTCGGGCCCTCGTGCTGCTTCAATAGTGATAGTGAGCGCTTCTGTAGGCACTCCTTAAGGTAAACCTGCCCGTTTACCGTGTCGGTCATCACGAAGGGGGCGCTCCGCTTTCCGCAAGAGCAGATCGCTTGCCACACCATGTACTTTTTGGCAAACTTGGATAGTTTCTGCTTGCGAATCTCCTCCGGAACGCTGAATTTGTCCTCTGCGGAGAAGAACAACAGGCCCGGCAGCTGACGAAAGTCCGCTTTGACGTAGTTTTCGTCGTCCATTACCAGGCAATGCGGCTTCGTCAGCATTTCGGTGTACAGCTTCCGTGCTCGCGTCTTCCCCACCATGTTTTGCCTTTCGTCGCGGTTAGGAGCCTTCTGAACCTTGTATGTACGCCCTCCCGCTGCTTGGTCCGCTGGACGAATGAACTTGACAAATTCAGCTTATTGGCGACATCCCGGATCGAACTTCTCGGATCACGTCTAAACTGCTTAACTACGCGCTTGTGATCTTTTTCACTGACGGAGCATCCATTTTTGCCGTTCTTCACCTTCCGGTCGATGGTTAGGTTCTCGAAGTATCGTTTTAGTACTCTGCTGACCGTGGATTGGACGATTCCCAGCATCTTACCGATGTCCCGATGTGACAACTCCGGATTCTCGAAATGAGTGCACAGGATTTATTCACGACGCTCTTTTTCGTTCGACGACATTTTTCCAAATTTACGAAAAATTGACAGTGAAGCATGGCCAACGTGATCTGTACACTCTTATCTGATTATAAGCGAAAGCTGAAGATATAATTCCTAAAAATTAAGTTTCTACAGCGTTTTTTCCGTGATGTAATTTGATGTGACACACTCTTTATTTGAACCGTACAATCGAAATAGTACCAGTACTCCGCCTTTTGTACTATTTTCATTAAGCCCCGAACTCTTTCCGGACCAAATTAACAACAATACCAATTTGCGAGGACACAAACTCTCTTAATAGAATCAACAACCCTTCGGAAGAGAATGGAAACAGAATAAAAACATTTTTTTTCAACTAAGTCCCAACCCGCAGCGACAGACAACTAAATTGAAAACAGATATACAGACTCCCAGCAGGAAATCGGTCCTTATCGGGGAGAATAAAGGCTGATTTAGACGATGCCAGTCAGCGCTCTAGTTGAAGTATTCAGTGAACAGAGAACAGACACTAATTCCCACTAATTTCCACTTAAATGTACCTCCTGGACCATTGCGCTTTGTGATGAATCACGTCGCATAGTTTAAAGGCGATCTCTCATTTATTTGCTGGTAATTTGCTGGTTTATGAACGTTTGGCGAATTCTATTTTCTATGATAGAGTATAGGGGGTCTTCGTAGCCACATTGGTTGCGCTTTCGCTTACTAAGCGATCGATCGTGAGCTCAAAACTCAGGGCCCTCAATTGACCATCTTTGTGTTGTTATAGAATAAATACGGCCGCGCAACAATTCGCTGATGATTGTTGCGCGGTCGTAGTTATTCGATCGATTCAGTGTCGGAATCCTGGCCTCTTTCTATCCATATGCAAGCTCTACTTGCAACAAGAAAAACATCAGACTGTTGTGCTATAAATAACACAACAATGATCATATCAACTGTCTCCGCTGTCCGGTATGCTGAACAATGGGAGAACAGAAGGAATACTCTTACGCCTGAAAAATTGCTACTGTGTAATGTATCTTTAATAGCTACGAAAAAACCATGTAATATATACACGATTAAAAACCGGCTCTCTTACAGCTAAAAACGCTAATGAGCCTAAATAAATAAACAAATGGGATAAAAAAAGATAGGGTATTGCTCTCAAAAAAGCCCCCAAAAGGTTGATATTTATAATTATAATTATAATTATCTAAATTCAATTGGAATAGCTTAGCTCTTCAGCCACACTGGTTGCGCGTCCGCTTAGTCAGCGAAGATCGTGAGTTCGAAAACTCAGTGCCCGTAAGCGACCATATTTGTGTGTTATTAAAGCTTCTACGCCCACGTAACAATCATCAAGTGTCTGCGATCCACCTTCTCTCAGTTTACAAACGCTCTGTTGCTATGCAACATGGAACATCGGACTAAAGGGTGTGTCACATCAAATTGCATCACGGAAAAAACGATGTAGAAATTTAATTTTTAGGAATTATATCTTCAGCTTTCGCTTATAATCAGATAAGAGTGTATAGATCATGTTGGCCATGCTTCACTGTCAATTTTTCGTAAATATGGAAAAATGTCGTCGAACGAAAAAGAGCGTCGTGAATTAATCCTGTGCACTCATTTCGAGAATCCGGAGTTGTCACATCGGGACATCGGTAAGATGCTGGGAATCGTCCAATCCACGGTCAGCAGAGTACTAAAACGATACTTCGAGAACCTAACCATCAACCGGAAGGTGAAGAACGGCAAAAATGAATGCTCCGTCAGTGAAAAAGATCACAAGCGCGTAGTTAAGCAGTTTAGACGTGATCCGAGAAGTTCGGTCCGGGATGTCGCCAATAAGCTGAATTTGTCAAGTTCATTCGTCCAGCGGACCAAGCAGCGGGAGGGCCTGCGTACATACATGGTTCAGAAGGCTCCTAACCGCGACGAAAGGCAAAACATGGTGGGGAAGACGCGAGCCCGGAAGGTGTACACCGAAATGCTGACGAAGCGGCATTGCCTGGTAATGGACGACGAAACCTACGTCAAAGCGGACTTTCGTCAGCTGCCGGGCCTGTTGTTCTTCTCCGCAGAGGACAAATTCAGCGTTCCGGAGGAGATTCGCAAGCAAAAACTATCCAAGTTTGCCAAAAAGTACATGGTGTGGCAAGCGATCTGCTCTTGCGGAAAGCGGAGCGCCCCCTTCGTGATGACCGGCACGGTAAACGGGCAGGTTTACCTTAAGGAGTGCCTACAGAAGCGCTTACTACCACTATTGAAGCAGCACGAGGCCCAACCATCTTCTGGCCGGATCTCGCTTCTTGCCACTATTCAAAGGACGTGTTGGAGTGGTACAAAGCCAACGGGGTCACCTTCGTGCCAAAGGAAATGAACCCGCCCAACGCGCCGGAGCTTCGCCCAATAGAGAAATATTGGGCGATTATGAAGCAGGCCATCCGGAAGAACCCAAAAGTTGTCAAATCGGATACGGACTTCAAGAGAAAATGGATTTCTGTTCAAAAAAAAACTACAACCTGACGTTGTACAGAACCTTATGGACGGGGTAAAGAGGAAGGTGCGAGCATACGGGCTTGGGCTCGAAGTATGAATAAAAAGAAAATGCCAAAAGTTGTTTAATAGTTTTTATTTTACTGTCTAAAATTTTCAAAAGGATCGGTCTACTGGGCGAATTTCTACAGCGTTTTTTCCGTGATGCAATTTGATGTGACACACCCTTTATTTGTGCTATTGATAACACAACACAGTTTGAGTTTAGACTTCGTGAGAATAACACATTTTCGGAAGATGTCGTCAACTATATACTTCCTTTGTTTTTAAAACTCGATGGTTTCATTTTACTTCTAGTGAAGGTATTTCGAAAACAAACCCACTATGGTGAGTGAGGTTTTAGATGAGGACCCTAGAGAAGGCTTCTGGGAACATGACTCGCGTTTCGGGTCTTTGCTCTGTTAAACGGAGCCCAGTTATCAAGCGGAAAAATAAAAGCATATGTATATGCTATCACGGAAGTAACAGACCTTAAAGAAAACAACAGTGGAAAGCGATTCCTGGTTCGATCGACGTCGATGGACAAAGTAAATTCAAGCTCGAAAGATGTTGAGTTCAATGAATGTGTAGTACTGATTTCTACATTTATATATAAAATGACTGCCTATTGTTGAAGACTGTTGATCGGCTACAAGCGAATAAATTGCAAAAACATACTCGGTTTGAAGAATCGATGCAGATCAAGATTACAGACCATTCAACGGTTAACTTCACATCCAGACCGATTACTGTTGAGATTTAATCCAACTCAAGGATGAAGAAATTCAAAAAGAGCTAAAGAACGCACACATAGCAACGGTCGAAAGGATCAACAAGTTCAAGGACCTAAAAGAGATACCCACTGAAAAATTCATTTTGACTTCTGATCTGGGATACTAAGTTTTTTTCAGACTTATCTCACTTCTTAACTAGGCGAACCTAGCCAGAATTTTCACCTGCCCCCGGGCTTCTGAATGCCAAAGGGGGACTAGGCTCTGCGGAATGCACGTATCTGCATGCTCGTGCTGTTTTAGTCCTGACCGAGGAATTGTCGGACAATCGCGCAGGTGCTAAGGATGACCGACTTTTGGATGCCGGCCAATTCCTTCTCCATTTTCAACACCTTTAGCGCTTCCAGAAGTGTCTTCGGGACAATTCCAGTTCCAGAGAGAACGACTGGAACAATTCTTGGGACCTCCCTTAGCCCCCACAGTTCCTTGAGCTCCACGGCCAATGGTCGGTACTTGCAGATTTTGCGACCGTGGGTCTCCTCCAGATTCTGGTTCAGTGGAATAGCGACATCAATGATGGTGACTTTGCGGTCGCTCTTGTCGTAAACCATTATATCTGGACGGTTGTGGTGGATCGAGAGGTCGGTCAGAACAGTGCGATCCCAGTACAGCTTGAAACGGTCATTTTCCAGGACAGGTGCAGGCAGGTACCGGTAGTTTGGTACGTTGTCTTCCAGTAGAGCACATTGGAGCGCCAGTTGACGATGAACAATACGGGCCACGTTGTTGTGGCGCTCGGTGTAGGCTGCGTTGGCCAAAACGGGACAGCCTCCCATAATGTGCTCTATGTTTTCACCTGGTTGATGGCACATTCGGCAAATGTCATCAACGTCTTGATGCCAGACGTACCACCTGCAGTTTCTCGTCGGCATTATCCTGTCCTGGATGGCTATCATGTCGGCTTCTACTACTGAAGAGAGTTCACCACGCGTTAGCCACAGATTAGATGCGGCCTTGTCGACGTGTGGCCGATCCAGTTGATGGGGGTGGGCACCATGCACTGCCTTCTGCTTCCAAGCTGCAATCTTCTCCTCCACTGTCTGCAGATTGCAGTTGAGTTGGTACTCCGCTTGCGCCAAGTGCAGAGCGCTGTATCCTCTGTCGGCGGCGCAGACAGCCCGGTATAGCGCGTTTTGGTTGGCGCGTTCTGCGAAGTACTCGCGCAGTTGTCGTACCTGGCCAACACACAGTGCAGATATGTCGACTATTCCAAGTCCCCCTTCTTTGCGTGGTAGTGAAACTCTCTCCAGTGCCGATTGAGGATGGTGCATTCCGGCCTCTTTAAATGCTTTCCTCATCCTCCTCTCAAGGTCCTCTAGGTCAGTTTTGCTCCATTTGACTACACCAAAACTGAAGGTCAGCAGGGGAACCGCGAATGTGTTGATCGCGCGTACCTTGTTCCCCGCGTTGAGGAAAGTCCTCAGGACACAGTTCACTCGACTCAAGAACTTGTCTCGCAGCTCCGTCTTGATGTCGGAGTGGCGAATCCCGGTGAGCTGTCGGAATCCAAGATATTTATAGGATTCGCCATGAACCATGTCTCTTATAAACTCGCCGTCATAGACCTCGTAACCTCCGGATTCGGTAAGCTGCCCTTTCAGCAGATGGACACAGCGGCACTTGTCAAGGCCGAACTCCATGCAGATGTCCCTGCTTATGTCTTCGACAACCCGGATAGCTACACCTAGACGCTGACGTGAATCAGCGTAGACCTTGAGATCATCCATGTAGAAGGTATGGGTCACTTCTTCGTGGGCGCCGTCGCCATACCTTATTTTATAGCCATGACCGTTTCTATTGAGCGTCCTACTGAGGGGGTTCAGTGCCAGACAAAACTTTTTTTTTGGCAGACTTATCTCACTTCTTAACTAGGCGAACCTAGCCAGAATTTTCACCTGCCCCCGGGCTTCTGAATGCCAAAGGGGGACTAGGCTCTGCGGAATGCACGTATCTGCATGCTCGTGCTGTTTTAGTCCTGACCGAGGAATTGTCGGACAATCGCGCAGGTGCTAAGGATGACCGACTTTTGGATGCCGGCCAATTCCTTCTCGATGTTCAACACCTTTAGCGCTTCCAGAAGTGTCTTCGGGATAATTCCAGTTCCAGAGAGAACGACTGGAACAATTCTTGGGACCTCCCTTAGCCCCCACAGTTCCTTGAGCTCCACGGCCAATGGTCGGTACTTGCAGATTTTGCGACCGTGGGTCTCCTCCAGATTCTGGTTCAGTGGAATAGCGACATCGATGATGGTGACTTTGCGGTCGCTCTTGTCGTAAACCATTATATCTGGCCGGTTGTGGTGGATCGAGAGGTCGGTCAGAACAGTGCGATCCCAGTACAGCTTGAAACGGTCATTTTCCAGGACAGGTGCAGGCAGGTACCGGTAGTTTGGTACGTTGTCTTCCAGTAGAACACATTGGAGCGCCAGTTGTCGATGAACAATACGGGCCACGTTGTTGTGGCGCTCGGTGTAGGCTGCGTTGGCCAAAACGGGACAGCCTCCCATAATGTGCTCTATGTTTTCACCTGGTTGATGGCACATCCGGCAAATGTCATCAACGTCTTGATGCCAGACGTACCGCCTGCAGTTTCTCGTCGGCATTATCCTGTCCTGGATGGCTATCATGTCGGCTTCTACTACTGAAGAGAGTTCACCACGCGTTAGCCACAGATTAGATGCGGCCTTGTCGACGTGTGGCCGGTCCAGTTGATGGGGGTGGGCACCATGCACTGCCTTCTGCTTCCAAGCTGCAATCTTCTCCTCCACTGTCTGCAGATTGCAGTTGAGTTGGTACTCCGCTTGCGCCAAGTGCAGAGCGCTGTATCCTCTGTCGGCGGCGCAGACAGCCCGGTATAGCGCGTTTTGGTTGGCGCGTTCTGCGAAGTACTCGCGCAGTTGTCGTACCTGGGCAACACACAGTGCAGAAATGTCGACGATTCCAAGTCCCCCTTCTTTGCGTGGTAGTGAAACTCTCTCCAGTGCCGATTGAGGATGGTGCATTCCGGCCTCTTTGAATGCTTTCCTCATCCTCCTCTCAAGGTCCTCTAGGTTAGTTTTGCTCCATTTGACTACACCAAAACTGAAGGTCAGCAGGGGAACCGCGAATGTGTTGATCGCGCGTACCTTGTTCCCCGCGTTGAGGAAAGTCCTCAGGACACAGTTCACTCGACTCAAGAACTTGTCTCGCAGCTCCGTCTTGATGTCGGAGTGGCGAATCCCGGTGAGCTGTCGGAATCCAAGATATTTATAGGATTCGCCACGAACCATGTCTCTTATAAACTCGCCGTCATAGACCTCGTAGCCTCCGGATTCGGTAAGTTGTCCTTTCAGCAGGTGGACACAGCGACACTTGTCGAGGCCGAACTCCATACAGATGTCCCTGCTTATGTCTTCGACAACCCGGATAGCTACACCTAGACGCTGACGTGAATCAGCGTAGACCTTGAGATCGTCCATGTAAAAGGTATGGGTCACTTCTTCGTGGGCGCCGTCGCCATACCTTATTTTATAGCCATGACCGTTTCTATTGAGCGTCCTACTGAGGGGGTTCAGTGCCAGACAAAACCAAAGCGGGCTGAAAGAGTCGCCTTGGAATATCCCCCTCTTTATCTGCAGCGTTCTAGACTGCAACACATTTTCCCCATCACTGAGGTGCAGAGACGTACTCCACTGCCTCATCGCATGCTGCAGGAACCTAACGACGACGGGATCAATTTTGTAGAGCTCCAATACCCGGACGAGAAACGAGTGAGGTATGGAGTCATAAGCCTTCCTGTAATCGATGTAGGCCATACTTAGGTTCCGCTGGTTATATACCGCCTGGCCGACTATGGCTGCGTCGATAATGGCCTGGTCTTTGCAGCCATGCGTATTTTTCCTGCATCCTTTCTGCTCTTCTGCGATGATGTGATGCTGTTCGCAGTGAGCAGAAACTTTGGCGGTAATTATGCTGCTCAGTATTTTGTACAGACTCGATAGGCACGTTATCGGTCTGTACTTTGATGGGTTCAATGTGTTGCTGTCTTTCGGGAGGAGGAAGGTGACGCCACGGGTGGCGAATTCAGGAAGGTTGTGTGGGTCACGTAGCACCTTGTTGAAGCACTCAGCTATCTTTGGATGTGCGACGGTCAGCTTCTTGTGCCAAAAGTTCTGGACACCATCGGGGCCCGGTGCTGCCCAGTTCCTCAGGTACCGCGAGGCTTCGCGGACATCGTTCTCTCCGACGATGATAGCTGGCATCTCTCCAATTTCACCACAACTCTCCTCCTCCCGTCTTAACCACATTTGCCCGTCGCGATGTTCTACTGGGGTCTCCCAAATACCAGCCCAGAAGTTCGTCACATCGCTAATATCTGGCAAACCTTCGCGGTAGTCGGGCTTCTCGTCGCTAATGTGGTCGTAGAACGCTTTTTCGTTATCTCTGAACATCCGATTTTGTTCCTGGCGCTTTGCAGAGTCAGAGTAACGTTTCAGCCGTTTAGTTAGGACGCTCAATTTTTTTTTTTTTTTTTTTTTTTTCATAATACGTTTATTTGTCGTTTGTATGATTAGTTAAAATTATTTACATAATATTTAATCCCCGACATCAAAATAAAATTTTAGTTCATCAATATCTATCCTATCATTACATCTATCAATGAAGGTGATATAAGTCAACAATAATTTCAATATCAATGTTCTCTCATTCGCTGCTATCCCCTCCAGTGACGACCGGAGAAGATTATCTGAATGGAGAACGCGACGCCTGCCAGTTATCACTAGCAGCTTTTGTTGTAGTAGATCGTACGCAGCCCGTACTCTAGGGCACCCAAAAAATTTGTGTTGTATTGTCTCGATGGTGGCAGAACAGTGCAGACAACTCTCATCGTTTGTTCTTCTCATTACGTACATTAGTCGCCGGTGTGAAAATTTTTCATTTGTCCACATATAAAGGGTGCTGCGTTGCGAAGGCAATAAGTTCCGAGCAGCTATATTCATCCACAAACGTGGCCAATTGATTGCAGGATTTGCTGTTTCGACCTTCGGTTTGGCTGTTTGTTCGAGGAAAAAATGATGGATGAGGTTGGAGGAAGGTTGTTGTCGGATTTGGAAGGGGAAATTTGGGATATGGTTTAGGATAAGCTTTAGGCAGGGGAGATCTGAAGGAGGAACATTTGTGTGGGAAAGGAAAGAACAGTAGTAAGGAAGAGAGACGATTTCTTGCAGATATCGATTGATGAGCAGCGCCTTACATTTAAGCGCTGGCAGTTGTAGATTTAGACCACCATCCTCCCGTCTTCGCGCTAGCTGCTCCATAGGAATGGTTGCACATGCACCACGAAAAAGATAGCTTCGCATAGTGGCTGTTAATTTCGCCACGTGTACTGTAGCCGGAAGCAGATTTGCTGCCATGTACCATATCCTTGATGATACGAAAATGTTTAACAGCGTTACCTTTTGGTGCAAAGATAAGCTGCGTAAGGAATGAAGCCACACTAGACGCGAGAAATTTGTAACGAGTAAGTCCCAATTCGTCTTTACCATTGATCGTATCGAGTTGACGAAAATCACACCGAGAATTTTTATGGAGTTCTCCGTGCGAAGCCATGGAACAACCATGGGATTGGTTATAACGCCGACGTCGATTGCCGTAGTTTTCTCCTCATTCAAACGTGCTCCCGCTGAATTCGAATGATGTTGAGTTTTACAGATGCACAATATCCTGTGACTCTTTGCGAAGGAACATTAAGCAAATAATTCGACGAAGCATGCATAATTCGATACCGAGAGCGTTGAAAATACTCTCCCAAATCAATAAAGTTCTTCAGAATTGTCTAATTTGTTCTCCTTTGCTATCACGAATTCGATTTTATTGAGTCAGGTTGCAACTAAAATTATGAAATTTCTTTCTCAACTTGTCAAAAAAAAGGCAAACATACTTGAAGAAAATCTGATCTATTGAAGTATTTTTAACTTCAATAGATCAGATCTTCTTCAAGTATGTTTGTGCATTGTTGGAAAAAAAATTAGTGAACATTTGATAACGGCCCGGCTGTTCGGCTAAGCATCCGTTTGATGAAAATCTGTATATACAGAATTACAGATTTTTAGCAAAGATACAAAGTTTACAGATTTTTAAAAAACATCAATTTTAAATATTGAATCAAGGTATCTAGATTTATAAAAATGTTAAACGCAACGCAACGAGATGGTTTTCGTTGGAGGCAGTTGTTAAGCGAAATCTTGAGCGATTTGAGGAGCTTTAACTATTATTTTCGTTCCAAGTTAAGTGTGACCATAATCAATCCGCCAATCTTATATCAACTCATTGAAACGATTCTATGACTAAACCGATTATGCTGTTCCTATACTTTGTTCTACCGCTCATCAATAACGTCAATTGCACTTTTCAATCAGAAAGTTCTCAAATTTGCAAATTTTATTTTGAGACAAAAATTGTATTCATGATCATGTTGGGTTTGGAGAGTTACGTGCAGCGATTCGCTGATAGTGATCTTGATGTGAAAGATTTTGAAGACTTTCTGATTTTGAAACCTGAGAATGCTTACGTTTTTGATTCGTTGTGACCTCTATGTTGAACTCGTGAAACAGATTTCGAAACAATTTGATTTCACACCGGTTATCAACACTGTGGCCTTGATAAACTCTCAAAATGTCATCAAGCTACCAAAACTTATTGACTTGATGCACCAATTTCATCAATTCGTTGAAGCAAGTAATAGAAAAGGCTTGAATAACGAATTCAGGTTACTCAAGACGAATCTAATGGGGCGAAAACTGAATAACTCAGATATAACTTGGTCCCAGATGAGGGAAAGGAAATTTTTGTATCCATTGCTAAGTTCGTTTGTAAGGCACTTTTTGATAACATTCATCAGCGTGTGTTGAGCGAATATTTTCGTTTTACAATGCCAACAGATCAAAGTTCGGAAATTGGTTGGTACCCAGGGCCCTATTCCAGAAAACGAGACGAGCAATTCGTCTCGTCTCGTCTCGGCTTCAGTCACTGTCGAGACGAGCAAAATATCCCATTCCAGTACACGAGTTTCATTGAAATGTTTTATTTGGTAGACTGGAGAGACTTCAGTCAGTTTTTCTCGGTATGATCAGTGATGTCAGATCAGAAGACATGTTTTTGTTTTGAGAAAAACAACAAACAGTTTTAAAACTGACCAATTGATACTCTTTTCTCAGTGTCAAAATATTAAAAAAAAAACATAACAAAAAGGAATAAGTTTCATATATCTTTCGGTTTCATTGATATTTTTCCTCGAGCATATGATTTTATCACTCAGCCGTTTTGTTATTATGGATTTATATACGTATATATATATATATATATATATATATATATATATATATATATATATATATATATATATATATATATATATATATATATATATACGTATTTCCAATAAAGTAGTTGTTTTGAATTACTTATTTTCTTTCAATATGTGAAGATCCTTTTCGTGCCGTGTTAATACATTCAATCTTGCAATTACTGAATTGAATTTGATGGTTGTAGTCGAAAACATACATTGCTTATGCAATACTAGTTTAGCCGTGAACCAATTTTTGAAGATAAAGGCGGAGCAGAAGAATACCGATGCTTTCGATCAACAAGGTGAACAAACACATCAAACAAACTAAACGATTCGACTGATCTACTCGTCTGTTTTTAGTCGAGCTCGGCTTCTGGAATATAAAAACAAACGAGAAGAGCGCTCGTCTGCTCGTCTCGTTTTCTGGAATAGGGCCCATAGACTCTATTTTGAAAGCGAAGAACTATGTATCGGCTTAAGGATGAAATTGACGGAAAACTTGAAGGCAAATCTCAACAAAACCATGTATAAATATCATAAAATTCAAAGATTATGAGGAAACTTTTACACATATACATAGTTTTTCAGAACATTTTACGGAATTGAATTTGGCGCGTTGTGCGGCCTTCATGTCAACTTTGCGAACGCATCTCTGGATTCTACTAATCAGTTGTTTGTAATTCGTGGCTGTCCAGTTATTTTTGTACACTAGGGAGCTCAAAATTCCGAAGAAATCTTTGAGTGGCGCTACTGAGGCGGATTTGTCGGGTTGAGGTTTTTGGCTACGAATGAGATCAAATGAGTATTCAGGAACGATTGTGTTTTTATGATGTAATGCGATCACGCTTTATCCGTCTAAAATACGTATTGTCCATCTGCATGATGATTTTGTCGAAACGGGATCAAAATGTTCTTCAAGCATTCGTTCTGGTACACATCTCGATTGATATCCGAACCAAAAGACTTGATCTATGGTTTAGAAATACCTCTCTCGAAAATAGTATTGTACAGCATCACTTTCTGTTTAAATTTGTATTTTATGTTCGAAGATGCAGCAGACGAATTTCATGCCAACTTGTCTTAGGAGTTGGCAGCACCATCTCAGATAGTAGTGAAACGTTGTGGGTGTAAAGACATGGGTCATTTAAGCAACTTTGCATACTTGAAATATTCGAAAAAGAATTAGACTGCTTTTTGAAAAAGCCAATTTTGTTTCTTAATTTTTTACAAAAAATTATAACTCAAAAACTATGATACCTACAAAATTATTGTCAAAGGATGAAATGTAGGAAATTATTTAAATTTTCATAAAAAATACCAAAAATTTTTCGGAAAAAAAATTCGCTGACAAAAAGTTATTTTAAAAATCTAAATTCATTTTTCTCGAAAACGTATTTTTTTTAAATTCCCAAAAATATATCTATGAATAGTCCTTAAAATTTTCATCAAGTCGTCCATACATCGGAAGATGGGCACTTTTACAGGGAAAAAGTTTTCCGAACTACAACTTTTTCATGTTTTCTTTGAAAAAAATACAACTTATCCTAATTTTGTTTAAAGTCAAGATAGCGATATAGTGTTTTCGACAAAGTTTTAGATCTTGTTAAAATATAAACTTTTATCGAAGACATCAACTTTCTATCTTTTATAGTTTTTGGAATATAAGTCATTTTTGTATGAAGACTCCTGAAAAAAATAATGTTTTGCTCGTAACATTTTTGTGTGTAAGTTCTCACGTTTGACATGGTCTTGACATGTTTCTGAATAGTGAAACGTTAGTAGAGCATTTGAAATGCGATAATTTATGCATAAAAATGTAACGAATCGAACATTAACACTTTGACGTCCGCACGTTTCGTAAAAAAAATATTCACTTGGCGCCGGCAGCGCCAATTCAGATTACTTGGCTTGTCGCCGCCCGTTCTTGATATTAAGATTAGTTTTCATAAGTTCCCAACCCTGTTCCCCTACTTTCATGCTATTTCGAAGTTATACATACGTAAATATTACACACCTGTCCATATTTCGCCCACCATATGTCCGTGCGGGTAATCATCGGAAAAATGTTCTGCTTTTCGGTCTGTTTTAATTTTAGTAAAAACATTGAAAAACATTCGGCCGATCCATTCGAAAAACAGTATATTGAAATGCAAGAAACTGCATTTAAGTTTGGAGAAACATGAGTTTCTAAAGATATAATTGAAGTTCTTCTTAATATGTCCGTATTTCCCCACTTCCCCTACTTATAAAAACATGAAACATGTTGGCGTGTGTAAGTTATTGTTGCCTAAACCAAACCCCAAAAGAATGCAAATGATACTAAAGTGCTGTCGTCGGCCACTGAGATTCTATGCGCACGTAACCACTGTGGTGTCGCCGGCAGTCAGCCGCTAGTTTTCGTGCGTAACCACTGTTTTGTCGCCGGACGCCAAAGTATTAATAGCATTTTTTAAAAGAAAAACATGAAAAAGTAATTGTTCGAAAAACTTTTTCCATGTAAATGTGACCATCTTCCGATGTATGGACGACTTGATGAAAATTTTAAGAGCTGTTTATATCTTTTTTGTAGAATTTTAAAAGCATATGTTTTCGAGAAAAATGAATTTTAATTTTCAAATTTTTTTTTTCATTGAAATTTGT